>NC_092042.1:59479041-59579731 GCF_003086295.3 Arachis hypogaea | reverse complement strand
TAATCATATCTACCCTGGTTTTGAGTATTCTTATCTACACCCTACCCCACCCTAAAGTTTCTCAACCCAACCCTATCCAATCCTATCCACAGGAAAATAAAAAATTTTCAAGAAATTATAAAAATTCAATTATTTCATATTTCATGCAAATTAATAAAATAGAAAATAAAAAACTAAGTTCAAATTTAAATTAAAACAATAAAATCTTAAAGAAATCCAACATAAAATTACAAATAGCATGATCATCAAGTTTTAATAAATTAAAATTAACAAAAAATAATGATAAAATTAAAGTTTTTCACTCTTATTCTACTCAATTTTACAACTTACCTTTAAATAAAAACGTACTAAATAGTAGTTTAAATGATTAGCTTAGTAGTTACTTGAGTTTTAAAATAGGAGGTTGTGGTTCAATAACGGTTCCTTCACTAATATATAATTTAAAATATATATTATATAATTGGAGTGTGGAAGGATATGATAGGTAATCTGACCACACCCGACCTTACCGCAGTAACTCTACCGAGCAGGTCGGGTTGGGAATCCGCGGGTAGGGTACATGTTGCCAGCCCTAGCCACACTATCTCTCCTTTACTTCCTCTTTTTCATATTAATTTATTTTTATTTTTGTATATTTTTTGGTTTGTTTAAGAGGTTGGTTTGGTGAAATAGTTGATGGTGAGTAGCGGGACCTAAGTGCACCGTCGCAGAGAGGGATGACGTTCATTAAATTTGGTAGGTTGGCAGGTGGGACCACTAGCAAGGACACTCCCGATGCTAAAATAAGTATCCGTACGAAAGGTGGCTAATAGGGTAAGAATGTGACATACCTTGGAGGAAGGGTATGTCGTTCTCCTTTTATTCCCTATATCCGGGTGGGCCCCTTCGTTTGGGTCCATTCACCTGGAAGCTTTTGCCAGCTGTCTAGGGATCCACGGCTTATGACGGTTAGGGACCTGCCGGGTTGGGAGTCCGCCAAATGGACCTCCGACCCCTTATTGGGGCTGGGCTAGAACAGTGCCCCTAATGCGGCAAGCCGTGAGAATCGCGATTAGCGTATTAAACTTGATTCGTGTCTTCTCGTTAGTTGCTTCCTCTGATCATGACCTTGGTTGCAAAGTGTATGCTTCTAGCACTTTCTCCGTATGCGTGAGTTGCCCCTTGCTGTTGCTTAGGGGGATCACTTTAATTTCGTACCAAGAGTATTTAATGTCCTTATGAGTGATTTTAAAGCGCATAGAAAGGTCCATTATGCCCCTGACTTTTCGCGCTTCCTACCTTATACATCTGAAATCACTCACAAACAACATCAAGGTTTCAAATGGAAGCAAATGGAATAAATAGGTTAAATTAGGCACAAAAAGAGCATGTTTTCATAATCAAGCACATTTAAGGAGGAAAGCTCAAAAGCATGCAATTTGGATGGAATAAGTGTAGGTTTATATGATGAAATCCCTCTGCGATTCTAAAAAAATTATCGTAAATATGGATTCATCCAAGCCCTCCACCCAAGTGAGGCTCGTGTTTCCACATCTGATTTGTCACTGACGACCAAATTTTCTATCGGTAAAGAATTTCACAAATATGATCGCGTTGTAATATAGTTTCTAAACCAACAGAGAATCCTTTCGTACAAAAGTTTTGTTTGTCACTAAGCAAACCCAATAAAAATAAATAACCGAAGTATTCAAAACTCGGTCGTCTTCTCAAGGAATTGCAGGGAAGTATGATTTATTATTGTTTATGGAAAAAGATATATTTATTTGGGTTTTTGAAATAGGAAACAAGTAATGGTAAAATAACAAGTGGTTAAAATAATAACTAATAAAGCTCTGGCAAGGTATGAGAACTAGAAATCCTATCCTAGTTATCCTTATCAGGTGAGATGAGAATTAGATTTAGCTCCCACTTAGTCCAACCTCTAACCACGAAAGTGAGTGGATAAATCAATATGAATCCTCAAGTCCTAGTCTTTCCCTTGGAAAGGCTAGAGTTAGTGGAATCCAAATCAATTAGCATGAATTTCAATTTTCAGTCAACACCTTGAGTTGATAACTCAAGCGTCACATTTACTAAGCGTCACCATTACTTAATCAAAGCCAAAAGTAAAAAATTCTAATTAAATTGAAAAACATAAAATAGAAAAAAGCAATCAAAATCTGAAATACCTCAAACTACGTTTGAACATAAATTCAAATCTAACATGGAAAAGTTCATAAACTAAATTGAAAAATAAATATTAATTAAAGTAATAAAATAAAAGTAGAAAATTAATTAAAGGAACATTGAACCTGTGATACAGAAGAAATAATCCTAAATCCTAAACTAAGAGAAATCCTAATCTAAAACTTAAGAGAGAAAAGAGAACCTCTCTCTCTAAAAACTACATCTAAATTATGAAAAGTGAATTATCAGTCATCCCCCTTCATTCCTCCACTTTGGCAGCCTTTAATCTGTGTTTCTGGGTTGAAACTGGGCCGAAAATAGCCCAGGATTCGCTGTTGCGAAATCTGCCACGCTGATTTTCATCACTACGACGCATCCGCGTGGAGCACCGTTCGCGTCACCTAGCTGTACGTACACTATGGCAAATATGTATCAAAGCGAAGCCCCAAATGTTAGCTTTCTAACGCAACTGGGACCGCATCATTTGGACCTCTGTAGATCAAGTTATGACCATTGAGTGGGAAGAGGTCAGGCTGGACAGCTTAGCAATTTCTTCACTTCTTGTATTCCTTCCACTTTTGCATGCTTCCTTTCCATCTCTAAGCCATTCTTGCCCTCCCTAAAATCACTTAACACACATATCAAGGCATGAATGATAATAAGAGAGATTTAAATAAAAGAAATAAAGTCAAAGAAGCATGTTTTCTATCATAGCACAAAATCAGAAGGAGAATGTAAAACCATGCAAATCATATGAAAAGTAGGCAAGGACTTGATAAAAATCACTCAATGAGCACAAGATAAACCATGAAATAGGGGTTATCAACCTCCCACACTAAATATTAGCATCCTCATGCTAAGCTCAGAGAAGCTATAAGGGAGTGAAGAGAATGATAGAGAGTATGAATGCAACCTATCTATGTGAATACAACTACATGCAAAATGTTTCTACCTACTTGGTAAAAGTAAATAAGTTCCAAGAAAAATAGAATCAAATTCACTATTCAAATCATACAGTGAAAACAAGTAAACTTGTAAGAAGATAGCTTATGAAGCAGGGAACATAGAATCAAGCATTGAACCTCATGGTAGTGTATATAACTCTAATCTCTCAAGTGTAAAGGTAATTCACTCTACTCTTCTAGTCATGCTTTTAAACTTTTGTTCTCATCTAACTAATCAACAAATATTTAGAACCATGCAAACATCATGAGGTCTTTTCAGGGTTGTAATGGGGCTGAGGTAAAGGTAAGGATGTATATATAAGGCTAAGTGAGCTAACAAAGTGAATCCTTGATTAGTCTAAGATCTCACCTAACATACACACTTTATATAATTTCAAAGTTCTTTACCTAGCTACCAAAATTTTCCCACTTTTGTATTACATGCACCAAATTTATTTTTGAATTTTGTCCCATGTGCATTGGTTCTTTTTTTTTTTTTTTGCATTGGGGTAATTTTTGTATCCCCTTATTTAATTACTTAAATTTTTTTTTTCAATGGACATGGTAATTTAATTATTTGATTTCACATGAGCATGCTTCCAAATTTTGAAATAACCTATTCAATTTAATTCCCTTTTTTTCTATCATCCCATGTTCCCATAAAATTCTCCATACTTAAATTATACACAATATCTATCTTAAGCTACCGAGGATTCAACTTGGGATTTTCAATTTATTTTTCTGCTTAAGGCTAGTAATGTGATTATAAAACAGAAAAGGGAGTCAAAAAGGCTCAAGGGGGCTACAAAGGTGATGAAAGGGTATGTTATTTGGGATAAGTGAGCTAATAATCAAATGATGGCCTAAATCATATGCAAGCATGTAATACACTAAATAATAGACATATAGAATGGAACAAAGAAAAGATTGCAATTATAGAGAAGAAAACACACAAGAATAAAAATTTATGGTTAAATAATGTAACTATGTAAATAAGCTCAAAATCTTACGGGTTGTGTGTTCTTTGGCTCAAAAACCATGTTCCAAATACAACTTCAAACAAATTTAACACATAGAAAATTTTAATTTTTAATTTAAATTAGTGAAAAGTTTTTCAAAAATAGGGTCCTAGAAAGAAACTTATTATTTTTCAACCAAATAGTATTTAAATGCAAACAATCAACTACACATGCAATCTATTATGCAATGCAACAATGAACTAATAAGAAAATAAGACATTGGTGTTGAAAAAAAGGTAACTAACCCATAAAAGTTGGTATCGACCTCCCCACACTTAAAGATTGCACCGTCCTCGGTGCATGCTAAGATGTGCGGTGATGGGGGTTGTGGTTCCTCAGCTGGTGCTCTTTTGTTCCTTTCCTTGCTGGTGGTTTTGGGAGTAGCTTTCTCTTTATCCTTCTGGTGGCTATCCTGAAAGGGGAAAGAGTAAAGACGTTAAAACTTTAAGGGTTAGAGCAAGGAAGAGAAAGGGAAAGGTGGTAATCAATGCATAGTAAAGAAGAATGACGTTAACACATGGTCATGACTACATGTGAAAAGTCATCAATGGAAATATAGCAAGTGCATGTGATGACAGTTAAATGCAAGGTATTTATTGGCACGCCGGCAAAGGCATGAGTAGCATAGATCAAGCATTCAATGTCCAAGTTAGATTACCAAGTGTTTCAAACTAACAATATGTTTGTAATAACAATTATATTTAATTAATAAAATATAAGAAGGGGTTTTGTGAAAAACAGGCATTAAAGTAGTAGGATAACATAAAAGTAGTGCATGATGCCATATGAGATTTTTCACAAATACTTAGCATGCATGGTAAATAAGTTATTGAAAGTATTAAATTGAACATGCAAGCAACCCTATAAAAAGTAATATATAATTGTCAAATAATTCCTTAATAATCCACAAGCAAAATAATGATCCAAATAAATTTTCAACACCAATTAAAAGAAAAGAAAGAAAAAGAAAATATAGATAATGAAAGTAAAAAGAAAACAGAAGAAGAAACATAAAAATAACAATAAGAATAGAAAAGTAAAGAGGGAAGAAGAAAAGAAAAACCTTGATAATGGTGGTGAAAAAGAGGAAGTAGAAGGTGAGAAAGAAGGAAGAAGGAAGAAGAAAGAAGGGAAAGAAAGAAATAAGAAGGGATAAGAAAAATTAGGATTTGGGGAAGAAAAGATAAGATATTGGCTGATTTGGATAAGTTGTGCGCCACATGTGACGCGACCCACGCGCTCGTACGGATAGCGCTTCTATGAAGTGGCGCGGACACGTGGGGCACGCGTTTGCGTGGAGTGATTTGTGCCATTAGCGCGAGGGCAGCCTCGCGGTCGCGCAGCTTTCTATTTGAAACTCATTTAGCCAAATTTTAGGGTGACGCGGTCGCGTGGGGGACGCGATCGCGTGAATGGCCTTTTTTTTAAAATGACGCGGACGCGTGGTGCACGATCATACCATGGTGGGTTTTTGAAATAGGAAACAGTAATGTAAAATAACAAGTCGTTAAAATAATAACTAATAAAGCTCTTGGCAAGGTATGAGAACTGGAAATCCTATCCTAGTTAACCTTATCAGGTGTGATGAGAATTGGATTTTTGCTCCCACTTAGTCAACCTCTAACCACGAAGGTGAGTGGAAAAATCAATATGAATCCTCAAGTCCTAGTCTTTCCCTTGGAAAGGCTAGAGTTAGTGGAATCCAAATTAATTAGCAAGGAATTCCAATTTTCAGTCAACACCTCTAGTTTGATAACTCAAGCGTCACCAATTACTTAACCAAAGCCAAAAGGGAAAATTCTAAATTAAATTGAAAACATCATAAATAGAATAAAGCAATCATAAATCTGAAATACCTCAAACTACATTTGAACATAAATTCAAATCTAACATGGAAAGATTCATAAGCTAAATTGAAAAGATAAATATCAATTAAAGTAATAAAATAAAAGTAGAAAATTAATTAAAGGAACATTAAACCTGTGACGAAGAAGAAATAATCCTAAATCCTAAAACTAAGAGAAATCCTAATTCCTAAAACCTAAGAGAGAGTAGAGGACCTCTCTCTGTAAAAACTACATCTAAATTATGCAAAGTGAATTATCAGTCATCCCCTTCATTCCTCCACTTTGCAGCCTTTAATCTGTGTTTTCCGGACTTGAACTGGGCCGGAAATAGCCAGGATTCGTGGTTGCGAAATCTGCCACGCTGATTTCGTCACTGCGATATGTCCGCGTGGAGTACGCATTCGCATTGCCTAGATGTACCTACACTATGGCAAATTATATATCAAATCGAAGCCCCGAACGTTAGCTTTCCAACGCAACTGGAACTGTGTAACTTGAACCTCTGTAGCTCAAGTTATGACCATTTTAGTGCGAAGAGGTTAGGCTGGACAGCTTAGCAATTTCTTCAACTTCTTGTATTCCTTCCACTTTTGCATGCTTCCTTTCCATCCTCTAAGCCATTCTTGCCCTGTAATCCCTGAAATCACTTAACACACATATCAAGGCATCGAATGATAATAAGAGAGGATTTAAATAAGAGGAAATAAAAGTCAAAGAAGCATGTTTCAATCATAGCACAAAATCAGGAAGGAGAATGTAAAACCTTACAAATCATATGAATAAGTGGGCAAGAACTTGATAAAAACTACTCAATTGAGCACAAGATAAACTATGAAATAGGAGTTTATCAGTCACATATGCAATTCAACTGGAATTGTCATAGAAGAAGACACTCCCTTAGACGGGGACAAGCCCATCACGAAAAGAAGAATGGAGCATATTAGAGAGCCTGTGCACGCACCACAACAAGAGAAAGTGTAGCCACCTCAGCAAGAAATCTCTGAGATGCCTCAAGGGATGTATTTTCCTTCCCAAAACTATTGGAACCAACTGAACACCTCTCTTGGAGAATTAAGCTCCAACGTGGATTAGCTAAGGTTGGAACACCAAGAGCAGTCCACTATCCTTCATGAAATAAGAGAAGATCAAAGAGTCTTGAGGGAAGATCAACTAAGACAAAGGAAAGACATAGAGGAGCTTAAAAGCTCCATTGGATCCACTAAAGGAAGCAGTAGGTGCCGTCACTAAGGTGGTCACGTTTCATTACCCCCTTGCTTATGTTATTTTTCTGTTTTCTATTGTATTCATTGTCTGTTTCCTATTTTTAATGTATGATCATCTTTTTGTTTTGTCTTAAGCTATGAAATATTCCATATATCTCTCACCATACTTAAAAGAAAAATCTATTTGAAAAAGAGAAAAGTGAGATACATAATTTTGAGTTATATAATAAGAATAGTCCAATTATTTGATGTGGTGGCCTTGCTTTTATTTTCTGAATGCATTCATTGCGGATTCCAAGAGAGTACCTGGGCAACTTTGGATACGTGACATGAATCATCAATGGACACAATCATCAATCACTTGGACATTAGTAACTCAAGGGTTCCTAAGTTACCATTCCAAGCCAAGAACACAAAAATCTACTCTAACATCCTTCCAAGTATTTTGTCAAACACTTGGAAGGCATAAAAGGGGGAAAGCATAGTAAATTGCAAGAATTGTAAATCTACACTACCAATTGCAAGGAAATAACAATAACAAAGCAATTAAACAATAAAGGAACATCAAACATGAAATTGCATTGAAGGAAGTTGAAATTGACAAGAGTGTTCACAACATAAACATAACCAAAATGAGAAATTAACAAGAGGAGAAAGAAAATTCAAGACTCTACAACAATGAATTGTAAAGAGAACAAGATGAATACATGAAATTAAACCTAGATCTAAGAGAGACTAACCTAATCCTAACCTAATTCTAGAGAGAAGAGGGAGCTTCTCTCTTTAGAAAAATAATTAAAGGCTCATCATGACAACACTAAGTGCACCTCCACCTTGTCCAATCCTCAATTCTGCATGAAATAGTCTCTGGAATCAGTTGGATTTGGGCCTGGGAAGCTCAGAAATAGCCCCCAGCATTTTTACTTTAATGAGGTCATGTGCGAGCATCGACGTGTACGCATGGTCACGCGTATGCGTCGCTTGACAATTTTCCATCCACGCGTACACGTCTGTTATGCATACGCGTCGCCATGTGACTCCGTATCCACACGTGCACGTCTATTGCGCGTGCGCGTCTGTTGCACGTGCGCGTCGATGAGTGCGCTCCAAATCTTTGATCTTCCATGAGTTCTCCACTTTGCATGCTTTTCTCTTCACCACTTTGATCCATTCCTAGCCTTTTCAACCTGAATTCACTAACAAACACATCAAGGCATCTAGTGGAATCAAAGGTGAATTAAAATTAGCAAATTAAAGAACTAAAATGCATGTTTTTACTCTTAAGTACAAATGAAGGAGAATTTACAAAACCATGCTATTTTAGTGAATAAATGTAGGAAAAGTTGATAAAATTCCTCTAAATTTAACACAAGATAAACCCTAAAAATGGGGTTTATCACTCCTGCCAGGAATTGAGAACTTCTTTCAATACAAGGATATGACCGCTCAAGTGAAATGGACAAACCGGAGTGTTCTCCGGCCCGTTGCCATAGCTAGAAAAGTGGAACTAGATTTGGCTCAGTGCTAGGTTCTGGAGGGAAAACATAGAGCTGCTCAAAAAGACATTTCCAACTTGAAAGCTGAGGAGGAGGCCATGAGGACCCGGCTTGGTGAGGGCAAGAAGAAGATGAAGGAGGCATCTTAAGAGATGAATCACCTCATTGACTAGGACCTTTCCCTCTCCAAGCAACTTAACGATGCCACTACGGTGGAGGCAAAAGTGAAGGAGTTGGAGGAGAAGCTAGCAGAAGCTGTGAAATCGGCAGACTCTACTTGCCAGGAGGATGCGAACGTGAAAAAGAAAAATAAGAAGATTGATAAACCGCTATTTTACGGTTTATCTTGTGCTTAATTCAGTAGATTTTACCCATTATTCTCACACTTATTCATATAATTCGCATGTTTTACATTTTCCTTCCTAATTTTGTGCTATGAGTGAAAACATGCTTCTTTGGCCTTAAATTTGCTATTTTTAATCTTCTCTTATTAGCATTCGATGCCGTAATATGTGTGTTCAGTGTTTTCAGAGATTACAGGGCTGGAATGGCATAGAGGATGCAAAGGAAGCATGCAAAAGTGGAAGGAATACAAGAAATTGAAGGAATTACAAAGCTGTCAAGTCTGACCTCTTCGTACTAAATCAGACCTAACTTGAGCTACAAAAGTCCGAATGAGGCTGTTCTAGTTGTGTTGGAAAGCTAACATCCGAGGCTTCAAAATGATATGTAATTTGCCATAGTTTCCTTGCTGTTAGGCGATGCATACTCGTGGATGACGCATATGCGTGGATAGTGCGGCAGACAAGCGACGCGTACGCGTGGGCGACGCGTACGCGTGACGGAGCCCTTGCTGTACGTATCAGAAATTACTGGGGGATATTTTTGGGCTGTTTTTGGCCCAGTTTCAAGCCGAAAAACACATATTAGAGGCTAGGAGTGGAGCAGAATCAAGGATACACTTATCATTCATTCAGTTTTGACATTAGTTAGGGTTTTAGATGTAGTTTTCTAGAGAGAGGCTCTCTCATCTCTCTAGGTTTTAGGGTTTTTCTTATTTTTAGGTCTCATCAAATTCAGGCTTTCATATTGCTTTAATTAGTTTCTCTTCTTCATTTTATTATTTTAGCATCTTAATTTTTCTTCTCTTTTATTTTATGCCTTCCAAGTGTTTGATTAAATGCTTGGAAGGATGCTAGAATAGATTTCTCTCCTCTTGGCGTTGGTTGAGTAATTAGTAATACTTGACTTATCAAACTCTTTTGTTGATTAACAATTAGAAGTTGCTAGTCGATTTGAATTCCACTAAAGCTAGTCTTTCCTTAGGAGTTGACTAGGACTTGAGTAATCAAATTGATTCATCCACTTGACTTTCCTCCATGGTTAGAGGTTGACTAAGTGGGAGCAATTAACAATTGTTGTCACAATTGAGGATGATAATGAGGATGAGACTTCTAGTTCTCATACCTAGTTAAGGGGTTTCTTAGTTATTAATTTAATTTCTTGCCATTTTATTTCCTTGTTCCTTATTTCAAAAACCAAAAAACTTTCATAACCAATAGTAAAAACACTTCCCTGCATATCCTTGAGAGACGACTCGAGGTTTGAATACTTCGGTTTATTTTTATAGGGTTTGTTACTTGTGACAACCAAACATTTGTATGAAAGGATTCTTGTTGGTTTAGAAGCTATACTTTCAACGAGAACTTATTGTAAAATTCTTTACCACACAAAAATCCAATCATCAAAATGGTGCCGTTGCCGGAGAATTGCAAACGTGTGCCTTATTATTGGTTATTGTAAATATTTGCTTTTTGCTTGTTTGTTAGATTTTGTTAATTTTAGGACTTGTTGCTTATTTTTATTAGTTTTTGTTTTTATTTGCTACTATGAATTCTCATCACTTTGGCTATGAGTTTGGTTCAAATTACGTTGTAGGGAATGGAGGCTACAATGAGAATATGCATCAAGGATGGGACAATCAAAGGTGGGAGAAGCCTCAAGCATATGCTCAACCTTCTTGGCAACAACCTCCTCCAGTCTCATATAGGTATAACTCCAACCCTAATGTATACCAATCTAATGGATGTGGTAGTCCTTCTTGTACGTGTCAACAACCACCACCATATGCCTATGAACCTCCTCCTCAACATAGCTTTGAACCACCATACTCACAAGCCCCCTACTACCAGACACCCTCATATGATCCTAACCCTTATCCACCATACCAACCACCTTATGAGCCATATGAACCATATATGGAACCACCCCAATTCTAATCCAATTACTCCCAAGAACCACCATCTCCGTATACACCTTCCCGATATCCATCAATCCACGAGCCATATGATCCTAATTATGTTATCCAAGAGGAACAAGAGTCAAGGGATCGTCTCAAGGAAACACTGGATCAATTTCATGCAACCCTTCATCAATTGGAGCGAGTGGTACGCCGAGAAGCACACGAAGATCTCATGGCTACAGAATCTCAACTTGAGAACAAGGAATTGAAGTGTGTTGTGCAACAAGTGAAAAAGATGGAGAGTGTTGAACTGCCACATCCTTATTATGATGAACCACCCTCCTATCATGAACCTTTCCTCCCAGTCGATGAACCTTCATATCCACCTCAATTTTCAATGCATGACACACTTGGTGTTCTTCTTCAAGGGCAAAGAGAGATGCAAAGGGAAGTACTAGAATTCACGGCTGCCTTGATCGAGGTAGTAAATCGATTATCTTCCCTATATCTGGACACTCAAGAAACTCCCATGGCTAATGTGGAGAATCAATAGAAGAGCGTCGCATAAAGGAGACACTTGAAACTCCGGTGGGCAGTGAGGAATGTGATTTTGTATTGGAACAAGTGGAGGAAGTCGTAATTGTTGAAGCAGAAGAAGTGGTTAAAGACTTAGAAGACACTGAACCTCCATGGGAATCTAGAGTTGTAGAGTATTCCCCCAAGAAGATTGAAATTGATGTCAAGGAGGCTAGTGCACAACCTCCATGGCACATTACTTAAGAAGAATTGGATGGAATAGATCATGAAGCAAGTTCCTTTGGTGATGATGGTTGAAGAACGGATTTCTATCGGTAAAGAATTTATAAAATATAAGTTCACGTTGTAAGTATAGTTTCTAAACCAACAGAGAATCCTTTCGTACAAAAGTTTTGGTTGTCACAAGTAACAAACCCCTAATAAAATTGATAACCGAAGTATTTAAACCTCGGGTCGTCTTCTCAAGGAATTGTAGGGAGGTGTTCTTATTATTGGTTATGAAAAGGTATATTTTGGGGTTTTCAAAAGGGTTGAACAAGTAATGTAAAATAACAAGTAGTTAAAATAATAACTAATAAAGCTCTTGGCAAGGTATGAGAACTGGAAGTCCTATCCTAGTTATCCTTATCAATTATGATGAGAATTGGATTTTTCTCCGACTTTGTTAACCTCTAACTATGAAGGTAAGTTAAGTGGATGAATTGATTTTGATTCCTCAGGTCCTAGTCTTTCCTTGGGAAAGGCTAGAGTTATTGGAACTCGAATTAATTCTTGAAGAATTCCAATCTTCAATCAACAATGAGTTTGATAACTCAAGTGTCTCCAATGACTCAACCAAAGCCAAAAGGGAAAAATCTAAATTATTTATATAAATAAAAGAAAGCAATCATAATTCTAAAATACCTCAAACTGCATTAAGCAAAGAAAATCAATCTAAACATAAAGAGTTCATAAACTAAATTGATAAAATAAATAAAAGGAACATTGAACCTGAGAAGAAGTTGAAATCCTAAATCCTTTAAGAGGAATCCTAATCCTAAAACCTAAGAGAGAGAAATCTAAATTATGAAAAGTGAATTATGAGTCGTCCCTCTTTATTCCTCCACTTTGCAGCCTTTAATCTGTATTTTCTGGGCTTGAAACTGGGCCGGAAATAGCCCAGAAATTGCTGGAGCCAAATTCAAACAGGTGCAGGTCGCTGGAATTTCTGCAGAACGACGCGTCCGTGTGATTCACGCGTGCGTGTCGTTTTTCTGTATGGCCATGATAAACCACTATTTTATGTTTCACAATGTGTTTAATTGTGTGGTTTTATCATGGTCTTTACCCACTTATTCATATAATTAGCATGCATTTATATTTCCTTCCTAAAATTATTACATGATTGAAAACATGCTTCTTTGGTCTTAATTTAGCTAATCTTAATCATCTCTTATTACCATTCGATGCCTTGATCTGTGTGTTAAGTGTTTCAGGCTTTATTGGTCATGAATGAGTGAGAGATTGAGAAGGAAGCTTGCAAAAATGGAAGAAACACAAGAAATTGAGGAGATGACCAGCGAGAAGTGACGCGTATGCGTCAGCGACGCGACCGCGCGGAAGAAAGGAATCCGCAGTGACGCGGTCGCATGGCTCACGCGACCGCTGACACTTCTCGCTGGTCATCTCCTCAATTTCTTGTGTTTCTTCCATTTTTGCAAGCTTCCTTCTCAATAAGTGTAAAATCTACTGAATTATATGAATAAGTGTGAGAATAATGGGTAAAATCTACTGAATTAAGCACAAGATAAACCGTAAAATAGCGGTTTATCAATCTTCTTATTTTTCTTTTTCACGTTCGCATCCTCCTGGCAAGTAGAGTCTGCCGATTTCACAGCTTCTGCTAGCTTCTCCTCCAACTCCTTCACTTTTGCCTCCACCGTAGTGGCATCGTTAAGTTGCTTGGAGAGGGAAAGGTCCTAGTCAATGAGGTGATTCATCTCTTAAGATGCCTCCTTCATCTTCTTCTTGCCCTCACCAAGCCGGGTCCTCATGGCCTCCTCCTCAGCTTTCAAGTTGGAAATGTCTTTTTGAGCAGCTCTATGTTTTCCCTCCAGAACCTAGCACTGAGCCAAATCTAGTTCCACTTTTCTAGCGATGGCAACGGGCCGGAGAACACTCCGGTTTGTCCATTTCACTTGAGCGGTCATATCCTTGTATTGAAAGAAGTTCTCAATTCCTGGCAGGAGTGATAAACCCCATTTTTAGGGTTTATCTTGTGTTAAATTTAGAGGAATTTTATCAACTTTTCCTACATTTATTCACTAAAATAGCATGGTTTTGTAAATTCTCCTTCATTTGTACTTAAGAGTAAAAACATGCATTTTAGTTCTTTAATTTGCTAATTTTAATTCACCTTTGATTCCACTAGATGCCTTGATGTGTTTGTTAGTGAATTCAGGTTGAAAAGGCTAGGAATGGATCAAAGTGGTGAAGAGAAAAGCATGCAAAGTGGAGAACTCATGGAAGATCAAAGATTTGGAGCGCACTCATCGACGCGCACGTGCAACAGACGCGCACGCGCAATAGACGTGCACGTGTGGATACGGAGTCACATGGCGACGCGTATGCATAACAGACGTGTACGCGTGGATGGAAAATTGTCAAGCGACGCATACGCGTGACCATGCGTACACGTCGATGCTCGCACATGACCTCATTAAAGTAAAAATGCTGGGGGCTATTTCTGAGCTTCCCAGGCCCAAATCCAACTGATTCCAGAGACTATTTCATGCAGAATTGAGGATTGGACAAGGTGGAGGTGCACTTAGTGTTGTCATGATGAGCCTTTAATTATTTTTCTAAAGAGAGAAGCTCCCTCTTCTCTCTAGAATTAGGTTAGGATTAGGTTAGTCTCTCTTAGATCTAGGTTTAATTTCATGTATTCATCTTGTTCTCTTTACAATTCATTGTTGTAGAGTCTTGAATTTTCTTTCTCCTCTTGTTAATTTCTCATTTTGGTTATGTTTATGTTGTGAACACTCTTGTCAATTTCAACTTCCTTCAATGCAATTTCATGTTTGATGTTCCTTTATTGTTTAATTGCTTTGTTATTGTTATTTCCTTGCAATTGGTAGTGTAGATTTACAATTCTTGCAATTTACTATGCTTTCCCCCTTTTATGCCTTCCAAGTGTTTGACAAAATACTTGGAAGGATGTTAGAGTAGATTTTTGTGTTCTTGGCTTGGAATGGTAACTTAGGAACCCTTGAGTTACTAATGTCCAAGTGATTGATGATTGGTGTCCATTGATGATTCATGTCACGTATCCAAAGTTGCCCAGGTACTCTCTTGGAATCCGCAATGAATGCATTCAGAAAATAAAAGCAAGGCCACCACATCAAATAATTGGACTATTCTTATTATATAACTCAAAATTATGTATCTCACTTTTCTCTTTTTCAAATAGATTTTTCTTTTAAGTATGGTGAGAGATATATGGAATATTTCATAGCTTAAGACAAAACAAAAAGATGATCATACATTAAAAATAGGAAACAGACAATGAATACAATAGAAAACAGAAAAATAACATAAGCAAGGGGGTAATGAAACGTGACCACCTTAGTGACGGCACCTACTGCTTCCTTTAGTGGATCCAATGGAGCTTTTAAGCTCCTCTATGTCTTTCCTTTGTCTTAGTTGATCTTCCCTCAAGACTCTTTGATCTTCTCTTATTTCATGAAGGATAGTGGACTGCTCTTGGTGTTCCAACCTTAGCTGATCCACGTTGGAGCTTAATTCTCCAAGAGAGGTGTTCAGTTGGTTCCAATAGTTTTGGGAAGGAAAATACATCCCTTGAGGCATCTCAGAGATTTCTTGCTGAGGTGGCTACACTTTCTCTTGTTGTGGTGCGTGCACAGGCTCTCTAATATGCTCCATTCTTCTTTTCGTGATGGGCTTGTCCCCGTCTAAGGGAGTGTCTTCTTCTATGACAATTCCAGTTGAATTGCATATGTGACTGATAAACTCCTATTTCATAGTTTATCTTGTGCTCAATTGAGTAGTTTTTATCAAGTTCTTGCCCACTTATTCATATGATTTGTAAGGTTTTACATTCTCCTTCCTGATTTTGTGCTATGATTGAAAACATGCTTCTTTGACTTTTATTTCCTCTTATTTAAATCCTCTCTTATTATCATTCGATGCCTTGATATGTGTGTTAAGTGATTTCAGGGATTACAGGGCAAGAATGGCTTAGAGGATGGAAAGGAAGCATGCAAAAGTGGAAGGAATACAAGAAGTTGAAGAAATTGCTAAGCTGTCCAGCCTAACCTCTTCGCACTAAAATGGTCATAACTTGAGCTACAGAGGTTCAAGTTACACAGTTCCAGTTGCGTTGGAAAGCTAACGTTCGGGGCTTCGATTTGATATATAATTTGCCATAGTGTAGGTACATCTAGGCAATGCGAATGCGTACTCCACGCGGACATATCGCAGTGACGAAAATCAGCGTGGCAGATTTCGCAACCAACGAATCCTGGGCTATTTCCGGCCCAGTTTCAAGTCCGGAAAACACAGATTAAAGGCTGCAAAGTGGAGGAATGAAGGGGGATGACTGATAATTCACTTTGCATAATTTAGATGTAGTTTTTACAGAGAGAGGTCCTCTACTCTCTCTTAGGTTTTAGGAATTAGGATTTCTCTTAGTTTTAGGATTTAGGATTATTTCTTCTTCATCACAGGTTTAATGTTCCTTTAATTAATTTTCTACTTTTATTTTATTACTTTAATTGATATTTATCTTTTCAATTTAGCTTATGAATCTTTCCATGTTAGATTTGAATTTATGTTCAAATGTAGTTTGAGGTATTTCAGATTTATGATTGCTTTATTCTATTTATGATGTTTTCAATTTAATTTAGAATTTTCCCTTTTGGCTTTGGTTAAGTAATTGGTGACGCTTGAGTTATCAAACTAGAGGTGTTGACTGAAAATTGGAATTCCTTGCTAATTAATTTGGATTCCACTAACTCTAGCCTTTCCAAGGGAAAGACTAGGACTTGAGGATTCATATTGATTTTTCCACTCACCTTCGTGGTTAGAGGTTGACTAAGTGGGAGCAAAAATCCAATTCTCATCACACCTGATAAGGTTAACTAGGATAGGATTTCCAGTTCTCATACCTTGCCAAGAGCTTTATTAGTTATTATTTTAACGACTTGTTATTTTACATTACTTGTTTCCTATTTCAAAAACCCACCATGGTATGATCGTGCACCACGCGTCCGCGTCATTTTAAAAAAAAGGCCATTCACGCGATCGCGTCCCCCACGCGACCGCGTCACCCTAAAATTTGGCTAAATGAGTTTCAAATAGAAAGCTGCGCGACCGCGAGGCTGCCCTCGCGCTAATGGCACAAATCACTCCACGCAAACGCGTGCCCCACGTGTCCGCGCCACTTCATAGAAGCGCTATCCGTACGAGCGCGTGGGTCGCGTCACATGTGGCGCACAACTTATCCAAATCAGCCAAATATCTTATCTTTTCTTCCCCAAATCCTAATTTTTCTTATCCCTTCTTATTTCTTTCTTCTCCCTTCTTTCTTCTTCCTTCTTCCTTCTTTCTCACCTTCTACTTCCTCTTTTTCACCACCATTATCAAGGTTTTTTCTTTTCTTCTTCCCTCTTTACTTTTCTATTCTTATTGTTATTTTTATGTTTTCTTCTTCTGTTTTCTTTTTACTTTCATTATCTATATTTTCTTTTTCTTTCTTTTTCTTTTAATTGGTGTTGAAAATTTATTTGGATCATTATTTTGCTTGTGGATTATTAAGGAATTATTTGACAATTATATATTACTTTTTATAGGGTTGCTTGCATGTTCAATTTAATACTTTCAATAACTTATTTACCATGCATGCTAAGTATTTGTGAAAAATCTCATATGGCATCATGCACTACTTTTATGTTATCCTACTACTTTAATGCCTGTTTTTCACAAAACCCCTTCTTATATTTTATTAATTAAATATAATTGTTATTACAAACATATTGTTAGTTTGAAACACTTGGTAATCTAACTTGGACATTGAATGCTTGATCTATGCTACTCATGCCTTTGCCGGCGTGCCAATAAATACCTTGCATTTAACTGTCATCACATGCACTTGCTATATTTCCATTGATGACTTTTCACATGTAGTCATGACCATGTGTTAACGTCATTCTTCTTTACTATGCATTGATTACCACCTTTCCCTTTCTCTTCCTTGCTCTAACCCTTAAAGTTTTAACGTCCTTACTCTTTCCCCTTTCAGGATAGCCACCATGAAGGATAAAGAGAAAGCTACTCCCAAACCACCAGCAAGGAAAGGAACAAAAAGAGCACCAGCTGAGGAACCACAACCCCCATCCACTCGCACATCTTAGCATGCACCGAGGACGGTGCAATCTTTAAGTGTGGGGAGGTCGATACCAACTTTTATGGGTTAGTTACCTTTTTTTCAACACCAATGTCTTATTTTCTTTATTAGTTCATTGTTGCATTGCATAATAGATTGCATGTGTAGTTGATTGTTTGCATTTAAATACTACTTGGTTGAAAAATAATAAGTTTCTTTCTAGGACCCTATTTTTGAAAAAAATTTTCACTAATTTAAATTAAAAATTAAAAATTTTCTATGTGTTAAATTTGTTTGAAGTTGTATTTGGAACATGGTTTTTGAGCCAAAGAACACACAACCCGTAAGATTTTGAGCTTATTTACATAGTTACATTATTTAACCATAAATTTTTATTCTTGTGTGTTTTCTTCTCTATAATTGCAATCTTTTCTTTGTTCCATTCTATATGTCTATTATTTAGTGTATTTACATGCTTGCATATGATTTAGGCCATCATTTGATTATTAGCTCACTTATCCCAAATAACATACCCTTTCAATCACCTTTGTTAGCCCCCTTGAGCCTTTTTGACTCCCTTTTCTGTTTTATAACCACATTACTAGCCTTAAGCAGAAAAATAAATTGAAAATCCCAAGTTGAATCCTCGGTAAGCTTAAGATAGATATTGTGTATAATTTAAGTATGGAGAATTTTATGGGAACATGGGATGATAGGAAAAAAGGGAATTAAATTGAATAGGTTATTTCAAAATTTGGAAAGCATGCTCATGTGAAATCAAAATAATTAAATTACCATGTCCATTGAAAAAAAAATTTAAGTAATTAAATAAGGGGATACAAAAATTACCCCAATGCAAAAAAAAAAAAAAGAACCAATGCACATAGGACAAAATTCAAAAATAAATTTGGTGCATGTAATACAAAAGTGGGAAAATTTTGGTAGCTAGGTAAAGAACTTTGAAATTATATAAAGTGTGTATGTTAGGTGAGATCTTAGACTAATCAAGGATTCACTTTGTTAGCTCACTTAGCCTTATATATACATCCTTACCTTTACCTCAGCCCCATTACAACCCTGAAAAGACCTCATGATGTTTGCATTGGTATGCTAAATATTTGTTGATTAGTTAGATGAAGAACAAAAGTTTAGAAAGCATGACTAGAGAAGAGTAGAGTGAATTACCTTATACACTTGAGAGATTAGAGTGTATATACACTACCAGTGAGGGTTCAATGCTTGATTCTATGTTCCCTGCTTTCATAAGCTATCTTCTTACAAGTTTACTTGTTTTCACTGTATGATTTGAAATAGTGGAATTTGATTCATATTTTTCTTGGAGAACTTATTTACTTTTAACCAAGTAGGTAGAAACATTTTGCATGTAGTTGTATTCACATAGATAGGTTGCATTTCATACTCTCTATCATTCCTCTTCACTCCCTTATAGCTTCTCTTGAGCTTAGCATGAGGACATGCTAATATTTAAGTGTGGGGAGGTTGATAAACCCCTATTTCATGGTTTATCTTGTGCTCAATTGAGTGATTTTTATCAAGTCCTTGCCTACTTATTCATATGATTTGCATGGTTTTACATTCTCCTTCCTGATTTTGTGCTATGATAGAAAACATGCTTCTTTGACTTTATTTCTTTTATTTAAATCCTCTCTTATTATCATTCGATGCCTTGATATGTGTGTTAAGTGATTTTAGGGAGGGCAAGAATGGCTTAGAGGATGGAAAGGAAGCATGCAAAAGTGGAAGGAATACAAGAAGTTGAAGAAATTGCTAAGCTGTCCAGCCTGACCTCTTCCCACTCAGATGGTCATAACTTGATCTACAGAGGTCCAAATGATGCGGTCTCAGTTGCGTTAGAAAGCTAACATTTGGGGCTTCGCTTTGATACATAATTTGCCATAGTGTACGTACAGCTAGGTGACGCGAACGCGTGCTCCACGCGGATGCATCGTAGTGATGAAAATCAGCGTGGCAGATTTCGCAACAAGCGAATCCTGGGCTATTTTTGGCCCAGTTTCAACCCCAGAAAACACAGATTAAAGGCTGCAAAGTGGAGGAATGAAGGGGGATGACTGATAATTCACTTTTCATAATTTAGATGTAGTTTTTAGAGAGAGAGGTTCTCTTTTCTCTCTTAAGTTTTAGGAATTAGGATTTCTCTTAGTTTTAGGATTTAGGATTATTTCTTCTGTATCACAGGTTCAATGTTCCTTTAATTAATTTTCTACTTTTATTTTATTACTTTAATTAATATTTATCTTTTCAATTTAGCTTATGAACTTTTCCATGTTAGATTTGAATTTATGTTCAAACGTAGTTTGAGGTATTTCAGATTTATGATTGCTTTTTTCTATTTATGATGTTTTCAATTTAATTTAGAATTTTTACTTTTGGCTTTGATTAAGTAAATGGTGACGCTTAAGTAAATGGTGACGCTTGAGTTATCAAACTCAAGGTGTTGACTGAAAATTGAAATTCATTGCTAATTGATTTGGATTCCACTAACTCTAGCCTTTCCAAGGGAAAGACTAGGACTTGAGGATTCATATTGATTTATCCACTCACTTTCGTGGTTAGAGGTTGACTAAGTGGGAGCTAAAATCTAATTCTCATCTCACCTGATAAGGATAACTAGGATAGGATTTCTAGTTCTCATACCTTGCCAAGAGCTTTATTAGTTATTATTTTAACCACTTGTTATTTTACATTACTTGTTTCCTATTTCAAAAACCCAAAATAAAATATATCTTTTTCCATAAACAATAATAAATCATACTTCCCTGCAATTCCTTGAGAAGACGACCCGAGGTTTGAATACTTCAGTTATTTATTTTTATTGGGTTTGCTTAAGTGACAAACAAAACTTTTGTACGAAAGGATTCTCTGTTGGTTTAGAAACTATACTTACAACGCGATCATATTTGTGAAATTCTTTACCGATAGAAAATTTGGTCGTCAGTGACAAATCAGATGTGGAAACACGAGCCTCACTTGGGTGGAGGGCTTTGGATGAATCCATATTTTACGATAATTTTTTGTTAGAATCGAGAGGATTTCATCATATAAACCTACACTTATTCCATCAAATTGCATGCTTTTGAGCTTTCCTCCTTAAATTGTGCTTGATTATGAAAACATGCTCTTTTGTGCCTAATTTAACCTATTTTATTCCATTTGCCTTCCATTTGAAACCTTGATGTTGTTTGTGAGTGATTTCAGATGTATAAGGTAGGAAGCGCGAAAAGTCAGGGGCATAATGGACCTTTCTATGCGCTTTAAAATCACTCATAAAGGACATTAAATACTCTTGGTACGAAAATTAAAGTGATCCCCCTAAGCAACAGCAAGGGGCAACTCACGCATACGAAGAAAGTGCTAGAAGCATACACTTTGCAACCAAGGTCATGATCAGAGGAAGCAACTACACGAGAAGACACGAATCAAGTTAATACGCTAATCGCGATTCTCACGGCTTGCCGCATTAGGGGCACTGTTCTAGCCCAGCCCAATAAGGGGTCGGAGGTCCATTTGGCGGACTCCCAACCCGGCAGGTCCCTAACCGTCATAAGCCGTGGATCCCTAGACAGCTGGCAAAAGCTTCCAGGTGAATGGACCCAAACGAAGGGGCCCACCCGGATATAGGGAATAAAAGGAGAACGACATACCCTTCCTCCAAGGTATGTCACATTCTTACCCTAATTAGCCACCTTTTCGTACGGATACTTATTTTAGCATCGGAGTGTCCTTGCTAGTGGTCCCACCTGCCAACCTACCAATATTTATGAACGTCATCCCTCTCTGCGACGAGTGCACTTAGGTCCCGCTACTCACCATCAACTATTTCACCAAACCAACCTCTTAAACAAACCAAGAAAAATATACAAAAATAAAAATAAATTAATAT
The DNA here is from genome assembly GCF_003086295.3 of Arachis hypogaea. Lineage (NCBI taxonomy): Eukaryota > Viridiplantae > Streptophyta > Magnoliopsida > Fabales > Fabaceae > Arachis > Arachis hypogaea. The sequence goes on along the minus strand of NC_092042.1, from coordinate 59,557,953 downwards.
GAAAAAGAGGAAGTAAAGGAGAGATAGTGTGGCTAGGGCTGGCAACATGTACCCTACCCGCGGATTCCCAACCCGACCTGCTGCGGGTAGAGTTTACTTGCGGGTAAGGTCGGGTGTGGGTTCAGGATATACCCTATCATATCCTGTCCACACTCCCAATATATTATATAATATATATTTAAAAATTATATATTAGTGAAGGAAGCCGTTATTGAACCACAACCTCCTATTTGTAAAAGCTCAAAATAACTACTAAGCTAATCATTTAAACTACTAATTTAGTACGTTTGTTATTTAAAGAGTAATGTTGTAAGAACTTGAAGTTAGAATAAGAGTGAAAAGACTTTAATTTTATCATTATTTTTGTTATTTTAATTTTATTAAAAATTTGATGATCATGCTATTTGTAATTTTATGTTGGATTTCTTTAAGATTTTATTGTTTTTAATTTAAATTTGAACTTAGTTTTTTATTTTCTATTTTATTAATTTGCATGAAATATGAAATAATTGAATTTTATAATTTCTTGAAAATTTTTTATTTTCCTGTGGATAGGATTGGATAGGGTAGGGTTGAGAACTTTAGGGTGTGGGTAGGGTTAGGATTAATAGATACTCAACCCACGGGTAGGATATGATTGAATTTTAAAAAAGTTTTCAACCCACAGGTAAGATTACGGTAGAGTCCAAATGATGAATCCACATTTCATGATATTTATTTGCTCTATTTGGGTGGATTTCATCAACTTTTCTTGTATTTATCTATTGAAATAGCATAGTTTTACCATTTCTTCCTAAATTGTACTTGAAAGTAAAACATGCTTTTTAGACCTAATAATTGCTAAATTTTATTCACTTTAATCCCATTTGATGCCTTGATGTATTTGCTACGTGATTTCAGGTTTCCAAGGCAATTATGGGTTGAAGAAGTGAGAAAAGAACATGTAAAAGAGAAGAAACTATAAAGAAATGGAGTTTGGAAGTTTCAGCATCCATGCGTACGTACAATTATGCGCATGTATGCACAAGTGTGAGCTCATGGTGATGCGTATGCATGACCCATGCGTACGCGTGAGGGTGAATTTCGTCAGGTCACGCGTACGCGTGACCCTTGTCACGTGAGCTCTTAATTGCAATTCACTGGGGGCGAATTCTAGGCCTCCAAAATCCTATCCAACTCATTTCTAAAGCTATTTCAAGCTAAAGTGAAGAAGAATGAAGTGGGGAGCAATTAGGGTAGCTTAGTATCATGTTGTATGTCATTTTCTAGAGAGAGAAGCTCCCCCTTCTCTCTAGAAATTAGGGTTATCAGTTTAATTTCTATTTATTTTCTCTTTTTAATTCTTGTTTTCATCTAGTTTCTTTTACCTTCCTTTGTTCTATTGCCTTAATTTTCTTAGTTTATCTTGTTAATTTCTCATTTTGGTTACTTTTCATGTTGATGAAACCTTGTTAATTTCTATTTCATTTAATGCAATTTATGCTTTCATGTTATTATTGTTCTCTTTAATTGTTGGTTATTAATTTCTTGCGTTTGGTAGTTTTAGAATTTATTTTTATTGCAACTTAATATGATTTTATCTTCATGCACACCAAGTGTTTGATAAAATACTTGGCTTAGTTTTAATGAAGTTTTTCCCGACTCTTGGCTTGGAATTGAGGACTTAGGTGACCATGAGTCATTGATGTCTATTCTTGATTGATATATTAGAGTTGTTAGTTGATTTGGTTTCTATTAAGGCTAGTCTTTCACTAAGTTAATTAGTGAGTGGGTTAGGACTTATGGATTGAGATCAATTATGCCTATTTGACTTATTCTCGATGTTAGGGTTAACTAAGTAGGATTAATACTTCATAATCATCATATGTTTGTGGTCAATAGCTAGGATAGGTAACCTTGACTCTCAACCCTTGCCAAGAGGTTTTTTAGCACTTGAAATTTTCTTTCTCTTGATTAATTGCCTTGAGTTTGATTCTTTTAATATTTAATTATGTTTATTTCTTTAATTCCTTGCTATTTACATTTCTTGTCTCTTGCCATCAAACCCCTTTACCTCATAGCCAATAATTGAGCACTTCATTGCAATTCCTAGGGAGAATGACCCGAAATTTAAAACTCCCGGTTATTTTGTGTTCATTGTGACATCTTTGAATTAAACTTTTATTGATGGTCAATTGTTGGGTTGGGCCTGTACTTGCAACGGAAAAATTCTATTTTGAGAGAAATTTCAAACCTATTTTAGGCCATCATCACCAAACCCTACCCTACCAATTGCCAGCCCTAAGTGTGGCCTTCAGCAACGAAGGAAAAAGCTGGAGAAACACGTTAAGCACCTATCATGCCACACTTTAATGATGCTCTGGTGTCTAACAAAATGACAGAGCATTCCATTGTAACCAAGCCCAAACCTTAACAGCAGATACCTTGTTATTTGTACCATATTAAATGCTCTCCCTTGTCACCAAAGAAATAAATAAACGATATTGCTAGGTAGACAATGACTTTTGTGAACAATGTGAACAATGGGCTGCAAAATTAGCCCAATAGAGCTAAAAAACACCCCACCCCTAAATTACCCCATCCTACCAAAATCCTAATTTTCACTTTTCAAATTTTAATCATCCCCTTCCCCACATTTTGACTACCAACCAGCCATAGACCAAACATCCTTTACCGGTGCCGCTGTAGTCTTCACCATCCACGGTGGTCGCACACTCCTCCTTCCTTCACGGAAAGCATCAGCATCGTCCCTCGTTGTCCACCATCCATCTCACGTAACCAAAATCCCATTTAGCAGCCCGCAGTGATATCCGTAATGCAACCAATCTCTCTCCCACAGTCGGATGTCATCGTCACCTAGGAGCTCGTGGGTGCCATCACTGTGGCACCAATCATCCCCACCCAGCGTCGCTTTCTCCAGCATCAAACACAAGGCTCTCTGCCCTAGATTCTTCGTGCCACCACTGGTTCGCATGAATGCCCCCCAACGCTGTCGTTTCCATCACCTAATTGCTACTTCGAAAGGTTAGTTATTGGCTAGTTGTATATTTGATGAATAGTTGTTCATGTAATGGATTTGGTTCATTCCAATGGGTGTGTTGCTTCTGCGCAACGGTGTATAAGTTTGAATTTTTGGACTGATTCGGAAGAAAATCAAATGTGGTTGTTGATGATTTCCTTATTTTTTACCGTTTTTCCTTATATGTTTTTTTTTATTTGGGTTTCATTTATCCAGGCATTCAGTTAGGTAGTACGGATCTTTGAATGAGATATTTTTAAATTCATTGACCTAGTGAATATCTATTCAAAATAAGATGGATGATTATATTATCATGTATACGGATGCTTGGGTTTTATTTAATAAATTAATGCTTATTTCGGTTGAGTGATTGATCTTTTGTGTCTATTAGATTATTGAGTTGTGGGTTACTATTGGTTTACTATGCTCTTTACCCCTTAGTTACTTCCATTTTTTAAAGTTGTGTGAAATGAACATGTAAAGGTAATTTCTTGTCTTGCAAGTGGTTACATTTTTTTAGCTAAAAGTCTTGATTGAAACTAAGTATGCTTGATCTAGAGAAAATCTGTATCTGTATGTTTCTAAATTTGGGTTGGATTTTGTAAGTTTTTTTTTTTAAATGGAATATGCAAATCATCCAAATATTTCATAAATTGGTAACTTAGTTTATGACTGAGGATGTTTGATTTTAACTTCTTATAAAACAGATGATTATGTTACCACGTAAACGGATAGTTGGGTTTCATTCAATAAAGTAATGCTTGTTTCGGTTGAGTGATTGCTCTTTTGCTTGTATTAGTGTATGGATTTGTGGGTTACTATTGGTTTACTGTGCACTTCACCCCTTAGTTACTTCCGATTTTTTAAAGTTGTGTGAAATAAATATGTAAAGGAAATTTCTTGTCTTGTAAGTGATTACATTTTGTTTAGCTTAAAGTATTGATTGAAGCTAATTATAGTTGATCTAGAAAAAATCTGTATTTGTATGTTTTTGAATTTAGGTTGGGTTTTGTTAATATTGTTTAAAAAATGGAATATACAACGCAACCGGACCTTTCCTGAATTGGTAACTTAACTTATGACTGTGGATGTTCGATTTAACTTTGGTAACTCAAACGAATGATTATTTTACCATGCATACATTTGGGTTGTTTTCATTCAATAAATTAATGTCTATTTCAGTTGAGTGGTTGATCTTGTCCTTATATTACTTTATGCATTTGTGAGTTACCATTGTTTTATTGAGCACTTCACCTGTAGTTACTTTTGGTTATGTGAAAAATGTGTAAATTAACTTATAAAAGCAGTTTCTTGTATTGTTAGTGGTTACACTTTTTTCCTAAATTATTGATTGAAACTACTTATACTTGATCTATAGACAATCTATATTTATACGTTGATAAATTTAGGTTGGGTTTTGTTAGATTTAAAAAAAAAGAAACATACAACTTAGCTTGGCATTTCATGAATTAGTAACTTAGTTTATGATTGTGGATGTTCGATTTTAACTTCTTACAAGCCAGATGATTATTTACCACGTATACAGATGGTTGCGTTTCACTAAATAAATTAATGTCTGCTTCCGTGGAGTATTTGATCTTGTGCTTGTATTACTTGATGGATTTGTGAGATACCGTTGGTCTATTAAGTACTTCACCATATGGTTACTTCCAGTTATGTGAAAATGTGTGACATAAACTTGTAAAAGCAATCTCCTATCTTGTAAGCAGTTTTTTTCTCCAAATTATTAATTGAAATTAATTATAGTTGATCTAGAGACAACCTATATCTGTGTATTAAAAAATATTTTTTTTCTAAATGGTCACAATTTTTTTCTGTTAAATTATTGATTGAAACTTATTTTAATAGTGCTAGTATCATCCTATTTTGATATGGTTATCACTTATGCCATGGGGTTTTTTTTGAAAAAAAAAAGAGAAGATACAGCTCAACTTGACACTCTATTCAATTGATATCCTCTATGAATCTGGAAATCAATGGGTGTGCACGGGGTTTGATTGAGTTGTGATTTGCTTCTTTCTGATTTTGCCTAATTAGTTTATTCAGGTTTAATAGTATACATTGACGATATTTTTAAATTTAAATGTAATATTGTTCTATTGCTTGTTAGATAATTGTATTCTAATCATATGATAATGTTTAGTATGTGGGAAAGCTAATGATTTGTTGGTTCTTAACAGTCTACCATCAATCGTGATTTGAACTTTTGAAAAAGAGTCAAATGGTCAAAAGGTAATACACATTTCATTGTTAATCCATCTTGATTGTATTTGTTTCTAAGGGATATTTTGTTCGGTGATAGAAATTGGTAGAGACGCATTGTTCACCATTCTATATGAATGGTTTGATCACCCACTTGGAAAAGAATAATGGCAATGCAAAGCTAGTTGAAATCGATGCTATCGGGTTCAGATTCATGAAGTAGATCCCACACTGGCCAGTAAAGCAGAGTATAATGGTTCAACTAGCAAAAGCATATGACGTGGATACAAGCACACTAAAAGTGAATTTCGGCAACATCCGCATTAGCGCCAAGTTGATCGGGAAGGCTTTAGGCATACCCTCTAGTGGTGAGTTGCCCTCGTTGATTAATTAGCCTTTGTTGTACATGTTTGTTCGATTATGTGTTATCTATCCTAATGGTAACTGTATATTCTTAGGTGTTTCAATAATTTAGGCGCTGACTTTTCAGAACTTGATAGGAATGCTGCCCATGTGGCAATCAAAGCACGATTCCAGAAAATAATGACCACACAACTGTGCAATTTCGTCCATGGCTACCCCATGGAGACCGAGACAAAACAGATGGATTTTAGATGACACTTCATCTTGGTGGTCCTAAAAATGTTCTTATGCCCAACAAGTCAATAAACAATATCGCTGTGGCACATACCCCTGATCTTAGACATCTCCGGCCCTAGAAAATTCAATTGGCCGTTGAGACATTCAAGTGGTTGGGGAAGGTGGTAGAAAAATATAAAACAAAGAAGCATGAAATCTATGGTGGTTGATAAACCGCTATTTTACGGTTTATTTTGTATTGAATTGAGCGGATTTTATTAATTATTCTCACACTTATGTATATAATTCGCATATTTTGTATTTTCCTTCCTAATTTTTTGTTGTGATTGAAAACATGCTTCTTTGGTCTTAAATTTGCCAATTTTAATCTTCTCTTATTACCATTTGATGTCGTGATATGTATGTTAAGTGTTTTCAAGGTTTATAGGGCAGGAATGACTTAGAGGATGGATAAGAAGTATGCAAAAGTGGAAGGAACACAAGAAAATGAATTTTTGAGAAGCTGGCAGCGAGGCGCACGCGTGGACGACACATACGTGTGACTGGCGCAGGAGACAAGCGATGCGTATGCATGACTGACGCGTACGCGTAACTAGGATTTTGTCAAGCGACGCGTACGCGTGACAAGGCGTCACGTGCTGCAGATATCAAAAAATACTGGGGGCAATTTCTGGGTCATTTTTGGCCTAGTTCCAAGCCCGAAAACACAGATTAGAGGCTGTCGAGTGGGGGAATCAATTTTTTCACTTCTCATTATTCACATAATTTTAGGTTTTAGATGTAGTTTTCTAGAGAGATAGGCTCTCTCCTCTCTCTAGGTTTTAGGGTTTCTCTTTTCAGTTTCTCCTTAGGTCCTGGTTTAATTTTTCTTTAATTTAGTTTTCTCTTACTTTTATTTGTTCAAGCACTTTAGTTTATCTTCCTCCCTTGTTATTTCCCTTTTTCGCCATTTTTATGTTTTTGAACTATTGTTACATTCAAGGTTGCGAGAACCGGACCGGTCAATAAACCGGTGAGGTTATTGGTTCAATGGTTCAATGGTTCGATCGGGGTTCAATCGGGGTTCAACCGGTTTAATTAAATATTAAATAAAATTATTAAAAAACCTAAAAATAATTTTAAATATATTAATTTAATAAAAAACCGTTAAAAAACCGTTAAAAAACCGGCCGGTTCGACCGATTTACCGGTTAACCGGCCGGTTCGACCGATTTTTTACCGATTTTTTGCTATCCGGTTTTTGAGCTTACCCGGACCGGTTAACTGACCGGTTCCCGGTTTTTCCGGTTGAACCGGCCGGTCCGGTCCGGTTTTCAGAACCATGGTTACATTTGATTTCTTCTAATACAATTTGTGTTTTCTATGTTTATTGTTGCTCTCTTTAATTATTAATCATTGATGATTGCAATTGGTTGTTTAGATTTATTTTCCTTATTAGTTTTCTATGCTTTTATTTTATGCCTTCCAAGTGTTTGATAAAATGCTTTGTTGGGTTTTAAATTAGATTTTTATGTTCTTAACTTGGATTAATCAATTAGAGATTCTTGAGTTATCAAAACTCATTTGTTCATTGGTAATTGAAGATTGCCGGTTAGTTTGAACTTCACCAAAGCTAGTCCCTCACTTTGAGTTGACTAGGACTTGTGAACTCAAGTTAATTGTATGCACTTGACCTTCCTCCATTGGTTAGAGGTTAACTAAGTGAAGGCAACTCATATTTACCATCACAATTGACAATGATAATAAGGATAGAACTTCTAATTATCAATTCTTGCTATGAGCTTTCTTAGTTACTAATTTATTTTCTTGTTATTTACATTCCTTGTTTATTAAACTCAAAACCCAAAAAGATACAATCTCATAACCAATAATAAACTACACTCCCCTGCAATTCCTTGAGAGACGACTCGAGGTTTAAATACTTCATTTAATTTTATTGGGTTATCTTAAGTGACAAACAATTTAAATTTGATTGAGGTTTAATTGTCGGTTTAGAACTATACTTACAACGCGCTTATTTTTGTGAAAATTTTTACCGACATTTTACCCCCATTAGTGGCTGCATGTTCGCCTTGTTAGTATGTTAAATTGTTAAACTGCTACTATATCCAACTTACCGTTTATGTTGCACCCCTTAAGTTATCAACTTCTTGCGTCCAGGTGTTATACTTCCAGCGACTGAAGCATGGTCCGCTAGATGGCTATCAAAAACCAGAGCCATGGGTCATTGTATGGACTCCTACTGAACTTGAAAAAAAGGCAGTCAATTTCCTTTCCCAGGTACTAACCTAGATGATTTCTTCTTTGTACTGTACTAAACTATCTTTCTGAGGGGTAATTTTTATAATCCGACAAAATTTTCCGGTGTGGAATTCGGATGATTACTATCTAACTCATTTGATGTTTAACAATCGACGTTACATCGAAGACAAGGCGAAAATGGGTGAAGAACCTAAGGGTCGAGCAAATAAGACATGTTCAAAAGCCGACTCCGAAGAAGCAAACCCAAATAGGGCGCACAAGACTACAGCGGTGCCCGAGGTAATTCCCTATTGGAATTTGAGTAAGCTACGGTATGCAAGCCTTTGGTGGGTGGATTATTTGCTAGTTTGACGTAGCTATCTGTAATTGCAAAACTAGTTTGGTAGTTCTTTATTCGTTGCATATTTTGTATGGTTACAATTCTTGTATTCGTATGTGGACATCGGTATGGTTATTATTCAATTATATAGATGTATCTGGCCAGCGAAGCAAGCACAAAATAATAAAAAGACGGCCCCGTAAGACCACAGAACAACCACCCTCGAGCCGAGGACAAACAAAACTACCAGAAAATCGTACAGTAGCGCAAAAGGTGAGTGCATATTATGGTGAATATAGGTTCTCTTCTATAAAGTATAACTCGCCTTCCTGACCAAATTTGTTGGAATTGGATTTCAAATTTATTTGTTAAAATATGTCGGATGTTCATCTTGGCGCTATAGTGGTTGTTTTTCTTTATACATTTTCATCCTCTCCTTTTTATTGTGTGTTATTTTTTATGTTGGTCATTTCCTTCTTTTTACCCGTTCGGTATCTACAACCCAGGAAACCAGGAAAGGGACGCAGAGAAATTTGTGCATTGTCAAAGGCCGATCATGCAGAGGCAGGACCATATCACCTACAAAGGAAGCTTCCCCAAAGTGTAAAAAGACACATGTAGTTGCTCCCGACTCTGATGACGATAATATTGAGCCAATTGCTAAGAGAATGCGCCGACTATTTCAAAACGATGGAAACCCACATGAAGAGAGCCCGAGGAATGACGAGGCCAATGTTGAACTGGAAAAAACTCATGAAAAACCATTGGAGCCCCAAGAAATAGATCCAATAACATCAATAGCACTCGTATAACTTACTGGATACTATTTTGATAGACAAGTTCTATGTGTTAAAATCTATTTTCTATATCCATTCGGCATGTGTTGCGATTCCTGTTATTTAAGAGCACAAACTCTTTGTATTAGCTCACATCAGTTGCATTTGAGAATGTAAAGTTGGGTGAGCATAAAGAGAAACAAGTCCGAGGGGATCTTGAACTCATCCTTTAACAAAGAGCAACCCTTGGCAACCTACGAAAGTAGGCCGCATCTAGTACTGCTAAGGAAGGATCTATGGATGTTGAAAGTACGTGGTTGGGTCAACAATAGTGTACGTGAGTGAACTCTATTGTGTATTTAACTTCATTGTATTGTTACTATATTTAATAACGTGCGTGTAAACTTTATCATGCAGATCGTGCAGTGGATGTCCTACACATTCAACGAATCAAGTTCATCAGGCTTTAAACGTGACTTTTGTTGTGTGTGTCTAGGAATATTGGTTTAGAAATTGTAGTTTTTTTTCAGTCTTACAGTACCTGTTGGCATATTGACTGCTTTTTACATAATAGGAAACAGTGACACAACAGTGAAATCTGGATTCCTTCAACAATGAGGCAGTTCCGGTGTATGTGGGGCTGCCTATAAGCTTCGGTGAGGATACTAGGTTCTTCAACAAAGTCGATGCAGCCAAGAGAAAATGTGTGAGATAGGGATATGTTTATCTATTTCATATTATATAATCTTCAGATAAGTTGAACATATTTATCCGTGTTAATTATTCTATCTAATTTGCTAAGTTTGTCACGATTATGTTAGACTATGCCGACTCCCTTTTCTTTATGAACTTATTGGTTGTTACTTATCACTTGGGGGATGTTCAGTTTACCATGTATGGGAATGATTCTTTCATATGAGAAGTGTATGTTCATTTTATTAGTACATTGTCACTTTCATTGGTGGGTCCTACATGCAATTGACCCGCAGGTTTCTGTTGTAATTTAAATTATTCGTGACATATCTTGATTTCGGTTAAGTTCTGGCACCAAGAATGGGAGTTAATTAAATTAGATATGGTACACTATCATGAATGAAATACAAAGCACTCATGTGTTGAATGTGTTGGACCTTATGAATTTTTGTTGCAGTGGTTAATTCCCGTGTGTTTGCAAGGGCATTGGTGGCTGTATGCATTTGAGGTGTCAAGAAAGAAGAAGTTGGTACTCGATAGTCTGCATGCTGAGGCACGCGATGCTCGATAGACTAAACTCGATGCATATGCGGTAACATAAGATATCCCGTATACCCCGTCAACATTACTAATATTTAGACTTATAACATATTAACACAATGAAAGTTTGGCTGTTTTTCAGGAAAGACTAATTGAAGACATGGCTAGTGTTCATTCCCTCATACAAGCGCAGTACAGACGACCCAAGTCGTGCATACACCGAAGTCCCTAAGCAACCAAACAGGTGAATTGAACCAAAAAACACACCCAGTAATGTATCCATAATGCACTTGTTATAGCATGCATATCATCTTAATAGCACCAATCTTACTCGTTGGCGGATGATAAATGTCGGTAAAGAATTTCTCAATAAAATCGCGTTGCAAGTATAGTTCAAAACTGACATACAATCCTCGATCAACGTTTAATTTATTTGTCACAATGCAAACCAATAAAAATAACCGAAGTATTTAAATCTCAGGTCGTCTCTCAAAGGAATTGCAGGGAAGTATACTTATTATTGGTTGTGGGAAAGTATTTTTTTGTGTTTTTAAATGGTGAACAAGGAATGTAAATAACAAGAAAATAAACCAACAACTAAGAAAAGTCCTAGCAAGGGTTGAGAATTGAAATTCCTATCCTCATTATCATCGTCAATTGTGATGGTAATTGTCTTTTGCTCTCACTTAATTAACCTTTAAAAATGAAGAAAAGTCAAGTGAGCAAAAATCAACTTAAGTTCACAAGTCCTAATCAAAGACTAGCTTTAGTGAAGCTCAAGCCAACTAGCAACTTTCAATCATCAACCCAAGCTAAGAACACAAAAATCTATTTTAAAATTCAACCAAGCATTTTATCAAATACTTGGAAGGCACAAAATAAACACTTGGAAAATTAACAAGAAATAGTAAAATCTAAGACTAACAATTGCATGAAAACAATAACAAAAAATTAAAGGAAGCGACAATAAACATAAAATACCTCAATTGATTTAAAAGAAAATTGGAATCAACAAGGGATCATGAACAATAAAGCAACAAGGTAAAGGAAACAACATATAAAACTAAGAAAGCAAAGAAGTAAAAACAAAAAATTAAAAGAGGAATTTGATCAATATGAGAAGTAGAACCTAAACCTAGATGAAACTGAAAATAAAAGAAGAAACCCTAAAACCTAGAGAGAAGAGAGAGCATCTCTCTCTCTCTAGAATTCTATATCTATCTAAAACTAATGTGTGTGAATGAATGATGAATGAATCATCCATCCTCCTTTACTCCGATCCTCTAATCTGCATACTAGGCTCAAAATTGGACCAGAAATGAGCTTTGAAATCGCCCCCAACATTTTTACATTATTGCAGCACGTGACGCCGGTCACACGTACGCATCAGCCACACGTATGCGTCGCTTGGACGAACTCCTAGTCATGCATACGCTTCAGTCATGCGTACGCGTCAGTTCCAACTTTTCAAATTTTTAATTTCTTGTGCTCCTTCAACTTTATCATGCTTTCTCTTCATCCTCTATGCCATTCCAGCCCTGTAACCTTGAGATCACTCAACAAACGCATCACGGCATCGAATGGTAATATGAGAGGATTAAAAATTAGTAATTTAAAGGCCTAGGAAGCATGTTTTCAATCATAGCACAAAACTCGAAAGAGAATTTAAAAACATGAAAATTATATGGATAAGTGTGAGAATAGTTGACAAAATCTACTTAATTCAATACAAAATAAGTCATAAAATAGTGGTTCTTCACTCGTTTATGTAGTTGGTATTATGGCTTCTATGCCATAAAATTCATGGAGAAGTGGACTGAAGATTGTTAGCTGGATGAATGGGACAATGCTAGTTTACCGAACCTTCTAGATTTATTATTTACAATACATATTACTCTAACACTTCTAACCTCTCACTCGCTATCAAAATTATCATACAGGATATGCTTAGGTCAATCAGATCGGAGGTAATGTTAGACATAGTCATTGGCCCACAAAATGCATTGGTTGATCAGGTGCGAACTTTATCGGAAGACAAGGTTGAACATCTGCATCGCAACCATCCAAGAAACAAGCGTAAGGAGGTGAGATCACCATTCACAGCACCAAGCACAAGGATAATGATGCGACGGGCCAAAGGATTACCAATGAGAAATACTGAGAAAGGAAATAAGAGATAGCTTAATTTAATTTTAATTGTACAATTACCTTTTTGACACTATTTATGTTCTCGAGATAGAGTTTAATTTTAAAACACAGGGTCATGTTCTGTAGTCAGTTACATGTAGATGGTCTATTAGTTTTTGAACTTCTGTGATTCTGTTGTTCCAACAATAGGAAATTTGAGATACATACATGCCAATCAAAAGAATCATCCACTTAAAGATAAAAGTAACCATCTGCATATTAAGTGAATTGAACATCTAGGATATTTAAATCGTAACTAGTTAAACCCAATCCAATCAGACAATTATCAAGGTAAGAATTAGGATAACCATCCGCATACCTAGTGAATTGAACATCCAGCATTTGTTAACTGTACATGCCTAAACCGAGTCAAATAGATTAACCATCCAATTAGGAATCAAAATAACCATCTGCATACCTATTGAATTCAACATCCGGCATATCTTACTTGTAACTCTTAACAAACCATCCTCATAAGGATTACAATAACCATTCGCCAACCTAGTGAACTAAACATCTGGCATATTATTCATTGATGACTACATGTAACACACACACCAAGCTTCTCGTTAGTCAGATATCCTTGACACTAGTAGCATATGTTTCATGGTTGATAAATTTACATTCTGTGATAAACTTACATGCTAAAAATGACATAATTAAGTAGGATTCAATGGCAACGCAATATGACTGTAATATAATACCCCATGCAGTCAAAGTTTATTGACAAAGTCTTCTAGCTTAATCACTTATGTATACATGCAATAACTCAAACAAAACATGAATTCAGTCAACGTTAACCTAAATCCAATTGAACCACATAATAATAGAAACACGCAAAGCATGTGCATGTAACAAGAAGACAACAAAACAGAATACCAATTTATACACGACTAACTGTAAAAAACTCGAAATACAAAATGGCGATTCGCATAGATAGTGAATTGGACATCCAACAAGCTTGACATGAAACACCTAATAAAATGGACCTAAAAAATAATATAGCAGAATCCGTATCAAAAATAGACTACGTATTGCCAAACGGGTTTAACAGATACATGAACCCGCTACCTTGTGGTTTAATCTGCCCATTAGAAGCATCCAACTCTATATTTTCAGAGGATTCTACATGATTATCCTCAAAGAAATAAATACAGACAAAAATAAGTCGTTATGTCCATAAGCATATTTATACTAAAAATGCAACTTTAAATTAATGCAGATATCTACCGGGGCTAAATTCTTCCTCTTCCTCCACATAGATTTCTTGATCAATTTCTCCAAGGCAGCCCCAAGCCTTTTACTTTTTGGCTAACCCTTTGTGGTAACCTTTGATGGGCCTTGAATGTCCTCTACGCTCACCATGCATGAACTCTTTGTGACCATGCTAGCGTGGGTATTAGTGACACTTATGTTCTGCACCTTGGCACAATAATCAATGAGCATGGCCCTTGCATCATTGATGAGCGAATAATTTATACACTTTTTTGCATTATTTTTAGGTAGTTTTTAGTATGATCTAGCTACTTTTTAGTATATTTTTATTAGTTTTTAAGCAAAATTCACATTTCTGGACTTTACTATGAGTTTATGTGTTTTTCTGTAATTTCAAGTATTTTCTGGCTGAAACTGAGGGACCTGAGCAAAAATCTAATTCAGAGACTGAAAAAGGACTGGTGATGCAGTTGGATTTTGACCTCCCTGCACTCGAAATGGATTTTTGAGATACAGAAACCCAAATGGCGCGCTCTTAATTGCGTTGGAAAGTAGACATTCTGGGCTTTCCAGCAATATATAATAGTCCATATTTTGCTCGACTTTTGACGACAAAAACTGGCTTTCAAACGCCAACTTCCTGCCCTATTCTGGCATTAAACGCCAGAAACAGGATAGAAGCTGCAATTAAACGCCCAAACTGGCATAAAAACTGGCGTTTAACTCCAAGAAAAGTCTCTACACATGAAAGCTTCAATGCTCAGCCCAAGCACACACCAAGTGGGCTCGGAAGTGGATTTCTTCATCATTTACTTATTTCTGTAACCCTAGTAACTAGTTTAGTATAAATAGAACTTTTTACTATTGTACCCAGATATCTTACATCTTTGGACATTTAGTCCTTAGACCTAGGTCTTGGTTATTCTGGTTCCCTCTCTGGGGCCGAAACCAATGAACACCATTATCACTTATGTATTTTCAATGGTGGAGTTTCTACACACCCCAGAGATTAAGGTGTGGAGCTCTGCTGTTCCTCGAGTATTAATGCAAAGTATTATTGTTCTTCTATTCAATTCAAGCTTATTCTTATTCTAAGATATTTATTCGCACACAAGAACATGATGAATGTGATGATCAAGTGGCACTCATCACTATTCTCACCTATGAACGTGTGTTTGACAACCACTTTCATTCTACCTGAAAATAAGCTTGGATGTATATCTCTTGGATTCCTGGTTCACGATGCATGGTTGCCTCTCCTGACAACAGAGCCTTCCATTCCGTGAGATCAGAGTCTTCGTGGTATAAGCTAGAATCAATTGGCAGCATTCTTGAGATCTGGAAAGTCTAAACCTTGTCTGTAGTATTCTGAGTAGGATCTGGGATGGGATGACTGTGACGAGCTTCAAACTCATGACTGTTGGGTGTAGTGACAGACGCAAAAGGATTACTGGATCCTATTCTAACACAAGTGAGAACCGATAGATGATTAGCCCTACGTAACCCGTAGTTGGACCATTTTCACTAAGAGAACGGGAGGTAGCCACTGACAACAGTGATCCCCAACATACAGCTTGCCACAGAAAGGAGTATGAATGATTGAATGAAGACAGTAGGAAAGCAGAGATTCAAAAGGAATAACACATCTCCATACGCTTATCTGAAATTCCCACCAATGAATTACATAAGTATCTCTATCTTTATTTTGTTTATTTATCTTTTAATTATCAAAACTCCATAACCATTTAAATCCGCCTGACTGAGATTTACAAGATGACCATAGCTTGCTTCAAGCCGACAATCTCCGTGGGATCGACCCTTAGTCACGTAAGGTTTATTACTTGGACGACCCAGTGCACTTGCTGGTTAGTTGTGCAAAGTTGTGAAAAAGAGTTGAGAATACAATTGTGCGTACCAAGTTGTTGGCGCCATTGAAGATCACAATTTCATGCACCAAGTTTTTGGCGCCGTTGCCGGGGATTGTTCGAGTTTGGACAACTGACGGTTCATCTTGTTGCTCAGATTAGGTAATTTTCTTCTTGTTTCAACCTTTATTTTATTTTCAAAAAGTTTTCAAAAATCTTTCAAAATTTTTTCTTCTTCTTTTTTGTTTTTCCAAAATAATTTTCAAAAAATCCAAAAAATTTTTTTAATAAAATCATAAAAACAAAAAATTTGTGTTTCTTGTTTGAGTTAGTGTCAATTTTTAAGTTTGGTGTCAATTGCATCTTTTTCATTTTCAAAAAAAAAATCGAAAATTCATGCATTTCATTCTTCATGATCTTCAAGTTGTTCTTGATGAGTCTCCTTGTTTGATCTTCATATTTTCTTGTTTTGTGTCTTTTCTTGTTTTTCATATGCATCTTTGAATTCTTAGAGTCTAAACATTAAAAATTTCTAAGTTTGGTATCTTGCATGTTTTTCTTTTCTTGAAAATTTTTCAAAAATAAATCTTGATGTTCATCTTGATCTTCAAAGTGTTCTTGTTGTTCATCTTGACATTCATAGTGTTCTTGCATGCATCATTTGTTTTAATCCAAAATTTTTATGTTTTGAGTCATTTTTGTGTTTTTCTCCCTCCTCATAAAAAAAATCAAAAAAATATCTTTTCCTTATTTCACTCATAAATTTTGAAATCTTTGGATTGACTTAGCCAAAAAATTTTAAAATAAGTTGTTTCTTGTTAGTCAAGTCAAGATTTCAATTTCAAAAATCAAACCTTTTTCATCTTTTCTTTCATGTTTTTCGAAAATTTTAAAAAACTTGTTTTTCAAAATCTTTTTCTAAATTTCATTTCAAATTTTCAAAAACTTTACTAAAAATTAATGTGATTGATTCAAAAATTTCAAGTTTGTTACTTTCTTGTTAAGAAAGATTCAACCTTTAAATTCTAGAATCATATCTTTTAGTTTCTTGTTAGTCAAGTCATTAACTGTAATTTTCAAAATCAAATCTTTCTAAATTTCTTTTTCAAATATTTTTCAAAATAAATTTCAATAATATCTTTTTCAAATCATATCTTTTTCTAATCAAATCTTTTTCAAATCATATCTTTTTCAAACTGTAATTTCAAGATCTTTTCTAACTTCTTATCTTTTCAAAATTGATTTTCAAATCTTTTTCAATTAACTAATTGACTCTTTGTTTGTTTTACTATTTCTTATCTTTTTCAAAACCACCTAACTACTTTTCTCTCTCTAATTTTTGAAAATCATCTTCACCCTTTTTCAAATTCTTTTAATTAACTAATTGTTTCAAATTTTAATTTTATTTTTATTTTTTCTCTTAATTTTCGAACTCTAACAAAATTTTAAAATAAAAACAAAAATATTTTCCTTTTCTTTTTAATTCTTTTTGAAAACTCTCTCTCTCATCTCTTTCTATTTATTTATTTAATCACTAACACTATTCTCTTCTTCTTATAATTTGAACCATCTCTCCCTCTCTGTGTTTGACTTCTTCTTCATTCTTCATTTTTATTCTTCTTCTCTTCTACTCAAATAAAAAAATCTCTATACTGTGACATAGAGGATTCCTCTTTCTTTTCTTTTCTGTTCTCTTCTTTTTCATATGAGCAGGAGCAAGGACAAGGACATTCTTGTTGAAGCTAACCCTGAACTTGAAAGGACTCTGAAGAACAAGCTAAGAGAAGCTAAAGCACAACAATCCAGAGAAAACTTTACAGAGAATCTCGAAAAAGAAGTAATGGTCGAACCCAACAACAATGCAAGGAAGATGCTTGGTGACTTTACTGCACCAAATTCTAACTTCCATGGAAGAAGCATCTCAATCCCTGCCATTGGAGCAAACAACTTTGAGCTAAAGCCTCAATTAGTTTCTCTGATGCAACAGAATTGCAAGTTTCATGGACTTCCATCAGAAGATTCTTTTCAGTTCTTAACTAAATTCTTACAGATCTGTGATACTGTTAAGACCAATGGAGTTGATCCCGAGGTCTACAAGCTTATGCTTTTTCCTTTTACTGTAAGAGATAGAGCTAGAACATGGTTGGACTCTCAACCTAGAGATAGCCTGAACTCTTGGGATAAGCTGGTCACGGCTTTCTTAGCCAAATTCTTTCCTCCTCAAAAGCTGAGCAAGCTTAGAGTGGATGTTCAAACCTTCAGGCAGAAAGAAGGTGAATTCCTCTACGAAACTTGGGAAAGATACAAGCAACTGACCAAAAAGTGTCATTCTGACATGCTTTCAGAATGGACCATCCTGGATATATTCTATAATGGTCTATATGAATTGTCTAAGATGTCATTGGACCATTCTGCAAGTGGATCTATTCACCTGAAGAAAATGCCTGCAGAAGCTCAGGAACTCATTGAAATGGTTGTAAATAACCAGTTCTTGTACACCTCTGAAAGGAATCCTGTGAGTAATGGGACGCCTTAGAGGAAGAAAGTTCTTGAAATTGATACTCTGAATGGCATATTGGCTCAGAACAAAATGTTGACTCAGTAAGTCAATATGATTTCTCAGAGTCTGAATGGATTGCAAAATGCATCCAACAGTACTAAAGAAGCATCTTCTGAAGAAGAAGCTTATAATCCTGAGAACCCTGCAATGGCAGAGGTGAATTACATGGGTGAAGCCTATGGAAACACCTATAATCCCTCATGGAGAAATCATCCAAATTTCTCATGGAAGGATCAACAAAAGCTTCAACAAGGCTTTAATATTGGTGGAAGAAATAGGTTTAGCAATAGCAAGCCTTTTCCATCATCCTCTCAGCAACAGATAGAGAATTCTGAGCAGAGCCCCTCTAGCTTAGCAAACATAGTCTCTAATCTATCTAAGGCCACTCTAAGTTTCATGAATGAAACAAGGTCCTCCATTAGAAATTTGGAGGCACAAGTGGGCCAGCTGAGTAAAAGAGTCACTGAAACTCCTCCTAGTACTCTTCCAAGCAATACAAAAGATAATCCAAAAAGAGAGTGCAAGGCCATAACCTTACTTGGTGTGGCCGAACCTAGAGAGGAGGAGGAGGATGTGAATCCTAGTGAGGAAGACCTCATGGGACGTCCTATGGACAAAAACGAGTTTCCAATTGAGGAACCTAAGGAATCTGAGGCTCATCTAGAGACCATAGAGATTCCATTAAACCTACTACTGCCATTCATGAGCTCTGATGACTATTCCTCCTCTGAAGAGGATGAAGATATTACTGAAGAGTAAGTTGCTAAGTACCTTGGAGCAATCATGAAGCTGAATGCCAAGTTATTTGGTAATGAGACTTGGGTGGATGAACCCCCCTTGCTCACCAATGAACTGAATAACTTGATTAGGCATACATTACCTCAAAAGAAAGAGGATCCTGAAATGTTTTTGATACTTTGCACCATAGGCACCATGACCTTTGAGAAGGCTTTGTATGACCTAGGGTCAGGTATTAACCTCATGCCACTCTCTGTAATGGAGAAACTAGGAATCTTTGAGGTACAAGCTGAAAGAATATCACTAGAGATGGCAGACAAATCAATTAAACAGGCTTATGGACTAGTAGAGGACGTGCTGGTGAAGGTTGAAGGCCTTTACATCCCTGCTGATTTCATAATCCTAGACACTGGGAAAGATGAGGATGAATCCATTATCCTTGGCAGACCTTTCCTAGCCACAGCAAAAGCTGTGATTGATGTTGACAGAGGAGAGTTGGTCCTTCAATTGAATAAGGACTACCTTGTATTCAAGACTCAAGGTTCTCCTTCTGTACCCATGGAGAAGAAGCATGAAAAGCTTCTCCCAATACAGAGTCAAACAAAACCCCCACATTCAAACTCTAAGTTTGGTGTTGGGAGGCCACAACCAAACTCTAAGTTTGGTGTTGAGAGGCCCCAACCATGCTCTAAATATCTGTGAGGCTCCATGAGAGCCCACTGTCAAGCTATTGACATTAAAGAAACACTTATTGGGAGGCAACCCAATTTTTATTTATCTATACTATTTTATGTTTTCGTTAGGTTGATGATAATGTGGAGTCATAAAAATAACTGCAAAAATCAAAACAAATTCAAAAACAGCATTAAAAACAGCACACCCTAGAGGAAGAACACGCTAGCGTTTAAACGCCAGTAAGAGTAGCAGAATTGGCGTTAAACGCCCAGTCTAGCACTATTCTAGGCGTTTAACGCCAAAAATGGGTACCAGACTGGCATTTGACGCCAGAACAGAGCACCAAGCTAGCATTAAACGCTAGAAACAAGTAACAGCATGGTGTTAAACGCCAGGAAAGGTATAAAAGCTGGCGTTTAACGCCAGAAATAGGCAGCAGTCTAGCGTTAAATGCCAGAATTACACTCTAAGGGCATTTTTTGCACGCTTAAATGGAGCAGGAATGAGAAGTCCTTGACCCCTCAGGATCTGTGGAGCTCACAGGATCCCTACCTACCCCACCTCTCTCTCTCTCCCTCACATATCTTTATAACACTCTACCCAAAACACCATTCACCTATCAAATCATATTCTCTTCCCCCATATTCTCTTCACCAATCACCTCCATCCTTCTTCCCCAAAAAAAAAACCCCACCTTTTCTTGGAGTTAAGCGCCAGTTTGCAGCTTGTTTTGGGCGTTTAACTCTAGCTTGTAACCTATTTCTGGCATTTAAAGCCAGAATAGGGCAGGAAATTGGCGTTTGAATGCCAGTTTGTGTCGTCAAAACTTAAGCAAAGTATGAACTATTATATATTGTTGGAAAGCCCTGAATGTATACTTTGCAACGCAATTGAGAGCACGCCATTTGGGTTTCTGTAGCTCTAAAAAATCCATTTCGAGTGTAGAGAGGTCAGAATCCAACAACATCAGCAGTCTTTTTTCAGCCTCTGAATCAGATTTTTGCTAATGTCCCTTAATTTCAGCCAGAAAATACCTGAAATCACAAAAATACACAAAAACTCATAGTAAAGTCCAGAAATATGATTTTTGCATAAAAACTAATAAAAATATACTAAAAATTAGCTAGATCCTACTAAAAACTATTTAAAAATAATGCCAAAAAGCATATAAATTATCCGCTCATCACCCAACAACTAAACTTTCTCACACAACAAGTGCTAAGCTTGCAAAGTTCAGTCAACAACACTTCTTCTCAACCCCCACAACCCAACACTGCACCCAACCTGGCTTCCATGCTTGCAAAAGTATTACAGGAGACCTGAGCTTCCCGCAAGAATATGGAAGTGCAGTTGAGCTTGGCCAAATAGTAGATATCTGAATAGATAAGAGGGGAATGCCAAGCTATTCAATTGAGGAGTGATAGGTCCCTGAATACCCAACCTTGGAACAATATTGTGCAGGACGAAGAGGAAACACCAGAGAGTGAAAACACAACAACCCAGGGCACCAGGAAGGGCGCTGAATGCCCAGGAGGGGGCAGAATGGGCATTCAATGCCCAGAGAGTGGAGGAGCCATAAACGCCAATTCAAAGGACGTTCTCCGCAAACACCCTAATAATCCCTTTCCAGTCACCCTAAATACTCATCCTGCACTGTCAAAAGTCCCAGAATAAAAGGGAAAGCTACCATATCCTCAGAAACTCTAGAAGGCAAAAAAGGATAAGTAATTTGCCAAGTTCTTATAAGTTTTCAAGAAGTTTCAGATCAAAATCCTCTTTGCAGAGGCTCTGGAATAAATGCCTTTCTATGCTAAGTTTATGAAGGACATATTGAGTAACAAAAGGGACTGGAGAGAGGCAGAAACATTGATACTCACTAAGCAATGCAGTGCAGTCATTCAGAGGAATCTACCAGAGAAACTGCAAGACCCTGGGAACTTTATAATCCCTTGCATTATTGGAAATATCTGTATAAGGAAGGCCCTATGCGATCTTAGAGCAAGCAAAAACCTAATTCCATTATCATTAATGAAGAAACTTTAGATTCAAGAAATCAAGCCCATCCGTATTTGCCTTCAACTGGCTAACTGTTCAGTCAAGTTTCCATTGGGAGTGGTGGAAGACATGCTTGTGAGAGTGGGACCCTTTACCTTTCCTATGGACTTTGTGATACTGGATATGGAGGAGGAAAAGAATGAATCCATCATTTTAGGAAGACCTTTCCTGGGCATAGGATGAATTCTCATAAACGTCCAGAAGGCGGAAGTGACACTAAGAGTCAATGATGAGGAGGTTGTACTGAATGCAGTCGAAGCTATGCAATACCCAGATTCCCCAGAGGAATGCATAAGGATAAACACCATAGATTCCCTAGTCGAAGAAGTGTTTGAAGCTGAAAAACTTGAGGAGGAACTAGACACTATTCTTGAAGACACTCTGCCTGATCTAGATGAGCCAGCACCTCCAAGGGAGATGCTAAGCAGGCCCAGTGTTGAGGAAGGACCCCCTAAATTCGAACTAAATCCCTTACCTCCATCCTGAAAGTATGTGTTCTTAGGCAAAGAAAACACTTATCCTGTGATTATAAGCTCTTCTCTGAGGCAGCAGGAGGAAGAAGCACTGTTTCAAGTACTCAAGAACCATAAAACTGCTCTCGGGTGGTCCATAAATGACTTAAAAGAGATCAGTCTGACCAAATGCATGCACAAGATTCTTCTCGAAGATGATGCTAAACCAGTCATGCAACCACAGAGGCGGTTGAATTCAACTATAAAAGAGGTGGTCCAAAAGGAGGTTACAAAATATTGGAGTTTACCATTTGAATTAATGTGTGACGTAAGTGATTATGCCATAGGAGCGGTTTTGGGACAGAGACAAGACAAGCTTATGCATGTCATTTATTATGCCATTCGTGTTCTGAATGATGCTCAAAAGAACTACACCACAACAGAGAAGGAGTTACTGGTAGTTATCTATGCAATTGATAATTTTAAGTCCTATTTAATTGGTTTCAAGGTTATTGTTTATACTGACCATGCTGCTCTTAAGTACCTTTTTACCAAGCAGGATTCGAAACCAAGATTAATCAGATGGGTGCTGCTCCTTCAGTAATTCGACATTGAAATCAGGGATAGAAAGGGATCCAAAAATCAGGTAGCAAATCACCTATCTAGGATTGAACCTGAGGAATGAATGTCACCCACTACGACTGCTGTAAAGGAGAAATTCCTGGATGAACACCTATTTATGATCCACAAGGCGCCATGGTTTGCAGACATTGCAAACTATAAGTCCATGAGGTTCATCCCCAAGGAGTACACAAAACAATAAGTCAGAAAACTTTTGCATGATGCCAAATACTACTTGTGGGATGAACCCTATCTTTTTAAGAGGTGCTTAGATGGGATGATAAGGCGGTGTGTCTCAGAGGAGGAAGCCCAGCAGATTCTTTGGCATTGTCATGGTTTCGAGTATGGAGGAAATTTTGGAGGAGAGAGAACAGCCACCAAGGTCCTTCAGAGCGGGTTCTATTGGCCAACCCTCTTCAAGGACTCCCGAGAATTCGTAAGAAACTGTGATAAGTGTTAAAGAGCTGGAAACCTTCCTCACAATCATGAAATGCCACAGCAAGAGATCCTGGAGATTGAGTTATTTGACGTATGGAGGATAGACTTTATGGGACCTTTTCCACCCTCATACTCAAACAAGTACATTCTGGTGGTTGTAGACTACGTGTCCAAATGGGTTAAGGTGATAGCGTCACCCACTAATGACACCTGAGTTATGCTGAAATTCCTACAGAAAATTATTTTCAGCAGGTTTGGTGTCCCAAAGACACTGATTAGTGATGGAGGCAGCTATTTTTGCAATAACTAGCTGGACTCAATTCTGCATAAGTATGGAGTCCGTCATAAGGTGGCAATCCCCTACCATCCATAGACAAGTGGACAAGCTGAGGTCTCAAATAAGGAACTCAAAAGGATCTTGGAGAAGACAGTGAGCATCTCCTGGAAGGACTGGACAAGGAAGCTTGATGATGCTCTCTGGGCATACAGGACAGCTTTCAAGACCCCTATTGGAATGTCTCCTTATCAACTAGTCTATGGTAAAGCATGTCATCTGCCAGTCGAGTTGGAGCACAGAGCATACTGCGCAACGAGATTCCTAAACTTCAATGCCAAGGTTGCAGGAGAGAAAAGATTGCTTCAACTAAATGAACTGAATGAGTTCCGGTATAATGCCTATGAAAACACCAAAGTTTACAAGGAAAGGGCAAAGAAATGGCATGATAAGAAGATGGCTTCCAGTGTCTTCGAACCTAGCCAGAAGGTTTTACTTTTCAATTCTAGACTCAAGTTCTTCCCTGGGAAGCTCAAGTCATGATGGACAAGACCATTTGTGGTCACTGGGGTGTCACCCTATGGTCATGTGGAACTTCAAAACAGATATTCAGATCAAATATTCACAGTCAATGGCCAAAGAGTAAAACACTACCTAGGGGAGAAGATGGTTTGTGAGCACGCCGCTCTCTTGCTGACATGACAACTGTGGATGTCAAGCTAATGACAGTAAAAAAGTACTTGTTGGGAGGCAACCCAACCA
This sequence comes from Arachis hypogaea, assembly GCF_003086295.3. Taxonomy (NCBI): domain Eukaryota; kingdom Viridiplantae; phylum Streptophyta; class Magnoliopsida; order Fabales; family Fabaceae; genus Arachis; species Arachis hypogaea. The sequence continues at coordinate 59,533,679 of NC_092042.1, read as the reverse complement.
TATGTACCCTATAGTTTAATTTCACACTCTTTTGTTTTATTTTCATTTATTCGAGTTTGATTTCATATGCAGTTATTTTCTATTTATTCTCATAGTTTATATTACTTTTCTAACGTTTGTGATTATGTCTAGCACTCAGAATAGGAACAGAAAAGCATAGCAAGAGAAATAGAATACCTTAGAGGAGACCCCGTGTTGGCGTTGAACGCCAGATACGGCGTTCAACGCCCACAGGGGAATACAATATTGGACGTTTAATGTCCAATTAGGAGGGAACTAGGACCAACTTTTGGTCCCCCTAGGGCGTTCAACGCCCATTCTTGGCGTTAAATTCTACACTCAACCCAAAAAAAACCCACTCTCCACGTTCAATGCCACACTAGCGTTCAAATCTCCCCCTTTTCACTCATATCTTATCATATCATATTTTTTTATCTCCACCACTATTTCTCCTTCATAAAACTTTCCCCCAATTTTCCATTATATCTTTATCGTATTTCTACATATCCTAATCATATCTTTCAACCTCACCTCTCCATAAATCCAAATTTCATTCCAATCCCTCCATCACCTCTACCACAACCAAATTCACCACCCCGCCCCCGCCCCCCTCCCCCCCACCTATAAATCCACAATTTTCCTTCACTCCTCCCTCACATCCTCCCTCATCTCTCCTCTTCTTCTCACCTTGCTTCCTATCTCATTTCTTTCTTCACTCTTTGCTTAGGGACGAGCAAAATTTTTAAGTTTGGTATTGGGAACTCTCTGCTTTTTCACTTTTCATGGCACCAAGGGCTAGGAAATCATCCTCAAGAAAGAGAAAAGAAAGAGCTCCCTCAACAGTAGCTTACGAGCCCCACCGGTTCTACTCCAAGCTTTATGAGGAACATTACTACACTATCGTTACCAAGAAGAAGATGATCCCGAAAGTAAAATTTGAATTGAAGGCTGATGAATACCTAAAAAATTCAAGAGCAAATTCGAATTAGGGGATGCGAAATTCTGGCCAACCCCGTGACTAAAGTTGGAGTTCTGAAAGTCTGAGGATTTTATACAAATCTATAGATGATGGACAAAAAAAAGAAAGAGCACCCCAAGTTCAAATTATGGCACACCATGGTCCGGGAGAAGTGATAAACCCCAATTTTGTGGTTTATCTTGTGTTGAATTTAGAAAATTTTATCAACTTATCTCACATTTATTCAATGAAATAGCATGTTTTGTGAAATTCTCCTAATTTGTGCTTAAAAGTTAAAAACATACTTTTTGGACCTTTAATTTCCTAAATATTCACTTTGATTTCATTTGATACCTCGATATATTTGTTGAGTAATTTCAGGGTCATAAGGCAAGGATTGGGTGGAAGAAGTTAAAAGAAAAGCATGCAAAGTGGAGAATTTATGAAGAAATAAGGATTTGCAGAATTCATGGCAACGTATGTACGTGGCCCACGCGTGCACGTAGAAAGGAAATCTGTCAGGCGATGCATACGCGTGACAAGTGGCACGTGACCTCATAAAAGGAAAAATGTTGGGGATGATTTCTGAGCCATCCAGGCCCAAGTCCAACTCATTTCTGATGCTATTAGAGGCCAAAATGAAGAAGGAGAAAGGGGGAGCAATTAGTGTAGCATAGAACCATATTTTAGGGTAGTTTTCTAGAGAGAGAAGCTTCATCTTCTATCTAGAAATTAGGGTTTTTAGTTTAGTTTTCTCTAAAAAAATTTTATATTGGATGTTGTACATTTATCTTAATGCATTGTGTTCCTTGATCATATGCATCAATATGTTGTGCTTGTGCCTTAATGACATGTTGACCCTCAATCGTCTAATTATGTGCTCTACACATACTTGAAACTAGTCGTTTTGGTATAATGCTTCAATTGTGAATTGGATTGTAAGCTCACCTTGGGACATCTTGTTGAAACTCTCAAGCTATATGGACCAATGTTGCTATGTGATTGAGTTTCACCCTTAGTTCTCTTTTACTACATTGCATAGCAACCATGTGTCTCACTTTATGTCAATTAGGTGACGCAAAAAAACTTCAATTTGTGTCATTGTTTGATATGTGAGTTCTATACTTTATTTGGTTCGTTAAATTCTCATGCACATCAACCAATGTCCATTCAATATCTATTTCACAATTGCTTGAGTACTTTCATGCTTCTTTATTGCTTGTTCTTTGCTTTAACTTACAAGTTTTCTTTAGAGTATCTCAAGCACAGTAAATTGAGTGAAGTACATACGTCTTGTGTGTAGTTGTGACAAAGCTTTCTATGCTAGTGTGTGTGTTCTAATCCACATGCAACTTAGAACTCACACATTATTTTACTTAATGCCATGCACTAGTTCACTCACTTCATTTTAGTGATCATCACCTCATTCCAACAATCTATGCTTCCCTGCTTTTACATTTAATCGTCTTACTATCCTATTTTCTATCTTTCAGGATGATTTTCCATAAGCAAAAAGGGAAGTGGAAGAAAGAACATGCAGTAGTCGGTTGACCTACCAGCTGAAGGTGGGGTGATGACGACTCCTTCTACCCTGCTTGATCTTATGTGCACCGAGGACGGTGCAAACTTTTAAGTGTGGGGAGGTCGTTCAACCAATCTACCATTTTTGGGTGACAAATTTCTGAGTTTCACATTTTATTTTCTTTTATTACTAGGTCTTTTAGGATTTTTAGTTGCATTTTCTTATTTTGCATATATACATAATAAGCTTAGACAAAATAATGAAATCTTCTAAGAATTTATCTATAGGGCATCCCCATTGATTTGAGTAACAATTTTTCATTGAACTTGCTTGAATTATATATTGTGGAACATGGTTTTTGAGCTAAGAACACATAAGCATGTGATATTTGATCCTAATTATGTGGTTACATCACATAACCACTATTTTCATTCTTGTGTGTATTATTCTCTTTCTATGATTGTAATCTTTGATTTGTTTGATTCTTTATGTCTGTTATTATATGTATATATGCATTTACATGATTGAGGCCTTCATTTCATTAGCTCACTTACCCAAAATGGCCTTACCTTTTATCTACCATTGTTAACCATCTTTGAGCCTAATTTAATCTCTTTTGTTCTTAATTTTAGCACATCACTACCACTAAGTGAAAAACAATAAATGTTCCTTATTTGGATCTTTGATTAACTTAGGCTAGTAAGAGTGTTTATCATTCAATTGTGAGAAATTTGGGAACATTGGGTAAGATAAAAGTGTATTTTATAGTTTTGCTAAAAATCTTGGGAATTGGGTACATACTCATGCATTAAATGTTTAAACTATATGCATTGATGTTCTTGTATAAATTTTAATTTGAAAAAAAATGAATGAAAAAATAATAATATAATAATAAAAAAAGAGAAGAAAAAATGTAGAAAAAGAAAAAGAGAAAAAGAAAGCAATAAAAAGGGGACAAAATGCCCCAAAGTAAGGTAATAATAACAATGCATATGTGTTATGGTTGAAAAGAGTGCATGAGTGTGTGAAAAAGTGAATTATGGGTAGCTAAGTATTGTGTTGGAATTACATAGGTTGATATATGTTAGGTGAGAGTTTAAGTTAATCAAAGGTTCAAATTTCAAGCTCACTTAGCCATATATATATCCTTACCTTGACCCTAACCCCATTACAACCTTTGGATAAGTCCTCATGATATTTGTATGCATGCATTGAATAATTGTTGATTGTTAGATAAAAAACAAATCTTAGAAAGCATTATTAGAAGAGAATTGAGTGGATCAACCCTATACACTTGAGCGACTAGAGCGGATACACATTTGGTGAGGGTTCGATTGCTCAATTACATGTTTTCACCTTTGATTATCGCTTTTCTTTCAAGTTGTTAAATTATCTTCGACAAATCATTCAATTGTGGATTTGATTTGATTGTAATTGCTTTAGCCCTTATGTTTATATATGCTTTCTTGGGGATTGATGTATTTTGACCAAGTAATTACATGCATGTAGATAGGTTGCATATAGATAAGTTTACTTGCATTGAATAAATGTTGATACCTCTTTGTTGTATCTTTCTTGGTTTAGCATGAGGACAGGCTTGGTTTAAGTGTGGGGAGGTTTGATAAACCCCAATTTTGTTGTTTATCTTGTGTTGAATTTAGGGTATTTTATTAACTTATCTCACATTTATTCAATGAAATAGCATGTTTTGTGAAATTCTCCTAATTCGTGCTTAAGAGTTAAAAACATGCTTTTTGGGCCTTTAATTTGTTAAATTTAATTCACTTTGATTTCATTCGATGCCTTGATATGTTTGATGAGTGATTTCAAGTTCATAAGGCAAGGATTGAGTGGAAGAAGTGAAAAGAAAAGCATGCAACGTGGAGAATTCATGAAGAAATGAGGATTTGCAAAATTCATGGTAACATGTGACATGGCCCACGCATGCGCATGGGAAGAAAATCTGTCAGGCGATGTGTACGCGTAACCCATGCATACGCGTGACAAGCAGCATGTAATCTCATTAAAGGCAAAACGCTGGGGGTGATTTCTGAGCCATTCAGGCCCAAGTCCAACTCATTTCTGATGCTATTAGAGGCAAACATGAAGAAGGAGAAAGGGGGGAGCAATTAGTGTAGCTTAGAACCATGCTTTAGGGTAGTTTTCTAGAGAGAGAAGCTTCCTCTTTTCTCTAGAAATTAGGGTTTTTAATTTATTTTTCTCTTAGATTTAAGTTTAATTACTTGTTTTGATTTAGTTTCCATTACTTTTCCATGTTGATTTGCTTCAATCTTCTTAGTTTCTCTTATTAATTTCTCTTTTGAGCCACTTTTATGTTTATAAACTCTTGTTGATTTCCATTTTCTTTAATGCAATTGATGTCTTTTGATATATCTTATTGTTTAATTGAGTTGTTATTGTTATTTTCTTGCATTTGGTAGTTTTAGATTTTATATTTCTTGCAATTTAATATGCTTTCCCTTTTATGCCTTCCAAGTGTTTGACAAAATGTTTGGTTGGGCTTTAGAATAGATTTTGAGCATTCTTAGCTTGGAAAGAGAAATTAGGTGCTCTTGAGTCATTAATACCCAACTTATGTTGGTGATCTAAAGTTATTAGTTAATATTGTTTTCATTGACACTAATCTTTTGCTAATTCAATTAGTAAGTTGATTAGGACTTATGGACTAAGATTAACTAGTATTATTTGATTTTCTCCCGATGTTGGAGATAACGAAATAGGATTATCTCTTGCTTATTATTGTGTTATGATTAATGACTAGGATAGGAAACCTAGATTCTCAATCCTCTCCATGAATGCCTCTTTTTAGTATTTGTTATCTTTAATTGTTTGATTTACTTTTATTGTCATTTAAATTCTTGCCTTTTTAATTTCTTGTTTTATCAACCCAACCCCCGTGAATATCATAACCAATAATTGAGCACTCGATTGTAATTCCTAGGGAGAACGACCCGGGAGTAATACTGTCGGTTATTTTTATTGGGTTGAACTTGTGACAACCAAAACTAAACTTTGATTGAGGATTGTTTGTTGGTTGGGAACTATACTTCGAAGAGATTATTTGTGTGAACTTTCTAACCAACGGTAATCCTCACATCAGGAAGATCCTGCAGTTCGGAATGGAAAAAGTAAGGAAATCTTCAAGTTGCCTCCATTAAAGGATGGCCCTCACTTTTTCAATAGGAGAGTGCAAGCTGATCCGAGGTTAGATCAAGTCCTCAAGGACATATATCTTTTTGGAGCACAGTGGAAGAAAGACACTAAGGGTCAGCCATTCCAACGGAGAAGGAATGATCTCAAGCCAGTTGCTAGAGGATGGCTGGAGTTCATTCAACGCTCCATTCTCCCCACTAGCAACTGCTCTGGAGTCACTGTCAGGTAAGCTGTGATAATCCACTGCATTAGACTTGGCAATAAAGTAGAAGTTCATCAGTTGATCCCTCTAGAGATGTATAAGATCGCATCAAAGACCTCAACCCTCTCTAGGTTGGCTTTCCTCCATCTCATCTCTTGCTTGTGTAAAAAGGCCCAAGTCCAGATTGACAGAGATATATTTATTACAATGAAAAACCCAATCACCAAGAAGAGCATGGAACACACTAGGAAACTCACTCAAGCACCAATTTAGAAGCCAATTCCCCTTCCTAAGAGGAAGCAGCCTGAGTGGCCTCAAGAACAAAGCATCCCCCCAGGTGAATACTGGACTCAATTGGCAGTATCTATTGGACAGTTGATATCCACTATGAACCAATTGAAAGAAGAACACAGAGGCCAGTCTCTCATTCATCATAAGCTGATTGAGGAGCAAAAGAAGCAAGAATGCCAATCGGAAGAGTTGAAGCGCTAGAAAGGATCCCCCAGAGAGAGCAGCAACCACCATGACTGAGGTAGTTGAGTTTTATCTCCCTTATCCTATTTCTATTTTCAGTATTTTATTCTATTTTCTGTTTTTCCATTCTAAGTTACATGATCACTCTTAGGATTTTCCTGTTTTCTAGTAGTAGTTTATTTTTCGTTTCACTTAAAGATGTCTTATGTATTCCACATCAAGCTTAAAAAGAAAAATCTATTGAAGAAGAAGTGGAAAAATTCATAAGATCTTGAGTTATATTATAAGTATTCTGATTACTTTGATGTGGTGACCTTATCTTTATCTTCTGAATATATGATTTAACTGTGCATACTTAATATCGAAGTTGAGTATATTGGTTCTGGAGGAACAGGAATTTAGAGAAATATTACTGATTCTCTGAAATACTAAAAAGATTGATTCTTGAAGCAAAAAGAAACAGCAGAAAAAAAAAAGAAAATTTGAAATAAAAAGAAAAATCAAAAGAAAACGGTCCAAGGCTTTGAGAATCAATGGTTAGGAGGGTCAAAATTGATATAAAAGCTTAAAAGAGTGGTTTTCCCTAACTATATGCTTGTGGTGTAAAAGTGTCAAGTAAATCTTGAGACTGAACACTTAAAGTCATGACCCAATGCTATTAAAGAGTACGCCTAAGGCTCTGAGCACCACTGTCTGGGAATAAAAATAAAGTAAAAGTCGAATCCAAAGGGTTCTTCCAGTTAAGTGCTTGTGATGTTTATGTATCAAGTTAAGATTGAAAATAAAACACTTAGAATCACGGTTAGGCTCAAAGGTGCAAAGTACCAAAAGAAATAAAGTTGTGTTCAAGAATCAACAATAACCTAAAGAAGAGAGTCAATAATATAATCTGAGTTCTAGTTCTAAGGATACCAATATTTCTGAGCTTCAAAGGAAAGTCAGGTGCCTAAGCTATTTAGAAATAAAGTATTGATAGCTCCATTCAGTAGTTAGATTTGGGCATGAATGATGACTCTAATCTTGTATGTTTTTCTCTTCCTTGGCCCTATATTGTTTTGGTTGCTTGAGGATAAGCAACAGTTTAAGTTTGGTGTTGTGATGCGTGAGCAATTCATACCCTTTTCTAGTTATTTTTACATTATTTTTAGTTAGATTTTAATTACTTTTACTTGATTTTAGTGCAAAGTTTAATTTTGGATGCTACTTTGAGTTATTTTGTGTTTTTATGGTTTTAAGTGCAATTCGGAGCAGTTTGGAGAAGCCTAGACCAAGAAACAAAAATGTTGTTAGCCCCCCTGGGCACTGAACGCCCAAGTTGGCATTCAACGCTAGCAAGGGGGCAAAAAGTCAGAGGTGCTCTTCCCTTATGGGAGTTCAATGCCCAATCCTGGCATTGAACGCCAGCTTGCTGTCCAAGCCATCCACCAATTAGGCCTCCAAGTGGATTTAGCACTTCTTACGCTTATCTTATTTTATCTTTGTAATTTTTATTTTTAAATAATATCTTTTAGGTTTAGCATTTATTTTTAGGTTAGTATTTAAGGGAGAAGATCAATTAGGTTTAGAATCAATCTTCTTTCTTCCACATCTTTTCAGAAACCTATTTACTTTGTAAAGTTATGAGCAACTAAACCTCCTAGTTAAGGTTAGGAACTCTGTTTATTTCTATGGATCAATATTATTACATTTTTTTTATTTTAATATGTGTTTGATTCAATTCTAAGGTGTGTCTCGTTCTTAATTTAATGAAACTAGGTGGAACGAAAGTATGACCATTTTTCTACATGAGTTCTTGTGATACTCTGACCAAGGTCGCCTGAACTACAACTTGAGAACACACCTCCTAGACGGCTAATCCACAACTCGTTGCGGACATGGGAACATCTGTTCAGCCGGGATCTGGGGTGATTAGGGCCTTTGTGGTATAAACTAGTTTTCTGAACTTCACCCTCCAATTCATATTGGATGACCACTAACCATGGCATTTGATGAGGATCAGAGGAGATTAAATTGCTAAAAAATTTGGGTTTAATCACTTACAGTTTGCCATAGAATGAAGCATTCATTGTTAAAATAGTTAGTAAGAAGTTTTAATCCGAAAAGATAAACATCTTCGAGACCTTAATTGTTTTCTTATATTGATTTTGCATCAACCTTTTATTGTATTTCCTATTTACTTGTCTTATGCGTTTTCCCAACAACCATCTTTTACTGTTCTCCTGACTAAGCCCAGCAAGATAACTATTACTTGCTCAATCCAACAATCCTCATGGGATCGACCCTCACTCACCTGAGGTATTACTTGGATGACCCAGTGCACTTGCCGGTAAAGTTGTGCAAGTTCTAATTTCGCACACCAGTGGTTCACACCGACAAAAGAGGCAAACAGTAATCCATGCCTATACAAACAACAACCACATATAAGAATATACGACTATTACTAAACACAACAAAAATGTTAAACAACTCCAACGTAAATAAATATTACCGGTTTGTGCTGTATGTGGTATCAAACGACACCAAGTCTTCAAAATATTCATAAGATGCCCTATACCTTGAATCTACCTAAACTGCACTTCTAAACTTATAATCCTCGTCAACATTCACTGCGTGGAAGAAGTTTGGATTGATCTCCTTCATTCGCATGAAGTAATTCAACATCTCTTTAACATCCGCATTGATATTAGTGGATCAGAATTTCGATGTAATGTAACTTCTTACATCCTTTTCTGAGAAGCTAAGGTTCAATGACCCACCAACCTCATTAGTCAGTGCTAGGAATGTCTTGTTGGGTCATATGTTAGCCTCATCGTTATCCTCATTCACGCACTTGGCATGCATGGTCAGCTCTTTATACTCATGGTAGTGCACCACCTTTTTGGTTGAATATGGATGCAAAGGCCTCAAATCAACCTTCAAAAACACCCAATCTTGCTTCTCCCTATCAAACTTTGCAATATTCTTGCTCTGTATCCCACGAATGAAATCATGTTCCTCCATGTTGGTGCTTTGACACGAGACCCACGAAAACCCTCCTGATTACAATGAATAGCTTGGTTAATCGATTCCTTTGTCGTCCTGTCAAATGTAGTGGTCCGTATCTAACTTACGAAACTGACTTTCTTTGCGTAGGTCACATAAAATTCCTGCGCCAGTTGCAAATACTCAAACCACATTCCAACTCTTGGTATTTCATCTTCGCGAAGGCAACTGTGATTTGGTAACTGCGTATCAATTCAAAACAAACATCACTCGATGACAAAGACGATTAATCGTTGATTCCAACATCTGGTTCATGAAAAAACAACAGTAAACTACAATTCGAACTTCATGACCAAGATCTGTCTCATCACTACCGAACTCAATAACCTCCAAAACTTTCACAGCCTGCAATTGAACAAAAAATCACAAAGCCAAAAAAGAAACCAAATAAGATACCATACCATGAACAAAATATCAGGAAAAAAAACTCCACTCAACAACCAAAAAATAAAACCAAACAAACACAAAACAAGAGACCTCTAGTTGTATTAAAGACTCCAGCAATAAATAATCATCTAAAAAATTTGCTTATTAAAACTCCTACACATTCCTATAAAATCAAAATATCTTGCTAATTTTACATGTATACCAAATCTTAGTTAAAAAAATATAATTATTTTTTTTACTTTTCATCGTAATTGTTATGACTCTCAATCTACATAATCCAACACATTTACAAAAAAGTAATAAGTCTAAACAAATGAATTTTGCATCAAGACTGAAATGAGATAAATAATTCTAATTATAAAATTAAAAATCTCGTTAGTTTTAATCAAAGTAAAACATAGATGAGATGATTGGTTTCAATAAACACGTTTACATTCTTCATACATATGTGTATATCATCAATTTATTGCTATAAAAAATTTGGATGAATTGAAAATTATTATTATCGTGCGCTTAATTATACGGATACAATATAATAGAATAATTTACTTGCACCAAGAACAACCGTCTTATTTGTATGAAAATAAGCATTTGTTATAAATGCATGAACCTTCGTTGCTTACCTTATTAGATTGTTCACCCTTCACATCGCATAAGTTGAGAAGGTTGTTAGTTGAATGAGTGAAATTGTCATTAGTGAATGAGGATGGGACATTACAGAGTCCATCAACCAACGAGGACTCCATCAACGGGCATGTGAAGGGGATGCATAGATCCGACTGTAGCTACGTATGCCCTTGGATGCCGGTGGAACTGCCGCACACGGTGTGCCTGTGACGATGAAAGTGGGGGGCTGTGGTGGGGTCTGCATGGCCGGCGAGGGGTAGTGGGAAGGAGGATAAACGGGTGCTGCTGCGGAGCGAGCTGCCATTGGTATAGAGCGTCAACAGGGCGAGGAGAGGCTTTGTCGCTCGTCGGTGGGAGGCTGGGGCAGCATCAGAGCGGCCGCGGGGAGTGCAGCAGCGCGAGATGAGTCTGCAGCGGCGTGCACGTTGTCGTGGACTGGAGATCGCAATCAGAAATTGGGAGGTTATCGTGACATTGGGAGTAATTAAACCTATTGTAATGTGTTTAATTGCTAATCCTAATTTTTCAAATTTAAAAATCTAAAATTACCTAATTAATTATCAGAATCCCGCTAGGGAGACAATGGCTTATTTATACAATGTATACAATGGACTATATAAGTTATAAAATGAACATCCTCATACTATTTAGAATAACCATCCGAGTACTAGAGATAATAAACATCTTTCCAAAAACTTAAACTAATTTGTGGGTTTACCAATAATCAAACTCTTGACCTTTCGGATCTAGACTTCTAATACCATGTCATGATACCACTCATCCCAAAAGCTTCAACTGATGAGAAAAGGTAACACTAATAATTATATCTCTAATATTCCCTAAACCTCCATTGTACACATTGTACAAATCTTCCATTAACTCTTCATGCTTTTCTATTAATTAATCATCTTATTTTTAATTTTGATTTTACTTTTTTTTTTACTCCATTGTTCATATTATTCGTAGTTATCATTATTTTCTTATATCTTTCCATAAATAAATAAATGCTTTCCTTATTTCACTATATTTTGCACTTTTGGATATTTTAACATTATTTAATTAACAATGAAAAATCAATTATTCTGTAAATAATAAGGATAAACTACCCAAAACGTATCCGAATAATTCTATTACTGACAAAAATACATTCAAATTTTGTTATAAAAATAATATAATTAATTAATTTAAAAATACGACAAAAATATCTAAAACAAATATTATTTTTTTATAAATGACAAACAACTTTTGTATTTGACAAACTATTGCATTTGATTCAAAACTTTATAGGAATATTTAGAGAACTATTTAAAAAATATACACAAAAAACCGAATAAAATTTTGATATCTATATTTTCTTTTATATTTTTTAAAAGTATTATTGGTTGTTGACAAAAAAAAATACACAAAAAAATATACTTAGCAAAAAATTATCAAATTCTAACGATAAAAATGTCTTATATTTTCAATCATGCTTGCAAAATTCGCATCAAAATTCAATCTCTGGAACATTTTTTGAGAATATATATTTAATGTTTGATATTTTTATCGTATTTTAAATTATTTGAGAATATTTTTATCGATAATAAAATTTGAATATATTTTTGTCAACTACAATATTTAGATATATTTTTAGTGATTTACATAAATAATAAATACAAAAAGAACCCAATAAATATTATATTGAAATACAAAACTGATAATACATTGAGCTAAGAAAGAAATTAAAGCTTTAGAAAAACAGATATTATGAACTAGTAGTTCATATAGAGCCTCTCTTCAGTCTTGACCCTTGCAAGGCATATGATATCTCACTATGAATTAGTATTGGAGGATGTTCCACTAAAGAACAAAGTTTATTTAATCAATTAGTGAAAACAGCAAGACATATAATATCTCACCCAACAAATTAAACATATTGACATTCATCATAATATAAAAATAAAAGAAAAGAGGAAAAACAAACAAACAAACAAAAGAAATTATGTTGGGATACTACATGCATGCACTAGACTTATAGTCTGACAGAAAATTCAATGGCATCAAGTACAAATTTGAAATCTGACATTTTCACACTACTTTTTAGCAACTTTGCTGCTCAAAAGAATTTGGTTAACCATGCTGTCCAAATTCTTCAAAGATGATCCATTTGGGCTAGAAGCAGCATCAACTGCCAAATTCTTCCACTCCAATGCCTTGTTTTTCATCTCTTGACCCTTTTTTCCATCCATCAACTCCCTCACAAGATTCTCAATTCTGTCCCTTCTAACATCCTCAATCTCCATCCCAATCCCCCACTCCTTACAACAGAATCTACAATTTGTTTGTTGCTCAGCAAAGAATGGCCAACATATCATTGGAACACCACCACAAATACTCTCCAACGTCGAGTTCCAACCGCTGTGCGTCAAGAACCCTTTAATCGAAGGGTGCGCCAAAACTTGCTCTTGTGGACACCAACTTGACAATAATCCTCTGTTCTTGGTCTCTTCAATGAACTCAGAAGGCAACACGGCATTGTCGCCGGCGACTAGATCCGGCCTAATAACCCATAAAAATGTTTTCTTGCTGTTGGCAAGTCCCCAAGCAAATTCAATTAATTGGTCACTTGTCATAACCGTTATGCTGCCAAAGTTCACATAAACAACTGAATTTGGTTCTTGGTTGTCAAGCCATTCAAGACACTCTGGCTCCTCTTTCCATAGATTGGAACCAATTTTCTTCAAATCTTTGTCGGTAACATTGTTGAGTAGAAGATTCAAGGGACCAATGGAATAGACCGGTGGCAGAATTGTGGATAGTGCTTCCATAACATCGTGTTCCAAAGCATCAAATGTGTTCACTACGATTGCCGACCCTCTTGAAGCTCTTTTCGTCTCACCCAATAAGAAATCAAGCATTAGGTCATTGGGATCTGTGGTCCTCACGAAGCTTGGAACATCCCTCAATCGAATATCTTTGATTCCAGGGATCCAATCGATTGTGTTCTCCAAATAACCATCTGTGATATAACTTGAATCTGCATGTTAAGAAACAATAATTTAATACCTTGCTCTAATTATTACTTCTTTTCGGTAAGTTTGATAACTTCCTTCCATATTCAACAAAGCTTATGTAAACCCATCACCACTTTGTTTGTAGCGAGTTTTAGAGTTTTACTTGTAAGACAATTTTTACGGGACAAATAATAATATGTAGGCATAATAATCTTTTTGTGTTTTCAGTTTGCAAATCTGACATGGAAACAAAAAGGTTATATTGAAATATATAAAACCTGGGGAACTCAGATTCTACTTAGTGATCTTTTCATTAACTTGAACATATACCTATATTCTTAATATATATAAATTCTTCTTTACGGTTTTTTATGGAATTTTGAATTTAGAATTTTAATACATGTCCTGAAACCACTCATTCCAAAAACATAACTTGATAAGACATTGTAACATTAATAATTATATCTCTAATACTTTCTAAATCTTCATTATACACATTGTACGCTTAGGTCATTGGCTCCCTATACTTTCTCTTTAAATTTTATTTAAGACTTTATCGTTTACTATAAAATTATACAAACTTCTAACCTCCAATAGTTATTTAAGCAGACAATTGAACTAATTCCATGGATCTAAGTTGCTTAAATGATAATTTATTTGATATAAAACGGCTGAATCCAAAAGCAGTTTTATATTGGAGGCCTAAACATGAAAAAATAAATAAATAAAATAAAAGAAGAAACCAATAGGTGAAATTAGTAGTAGTTACCTTTGAGTGGAGTTATTCCCTTGGCAACAAGATGGCGATACTGCATATAGCACATGAAGCCACAAGCACTTGTGGTCCAAAACAGAACCTCGGGGATTCCAAACTCTTCAGCAGCATCAACGGTGAAACTCATGCAACCATCAGAGACTATGCAAGTAACAGGAGGGGCTTTTTGCGCATCTGCACCTTCACTATTTCTATTGAGCTTTGAAATGAGATTCTTGAAGTGAGGCAAGCATGTCTTCCTAGTGGACTCGCAGAGGGAAGGAATATCCTGCGTCGCATCCACATCGGGCTCAGGTAGACCGTCAGGGATGGTTTCGAAACGGAACGAAGGTAAGCCGTTAAGGGAATTAGGGCCCCTTGATTTGAGAAGGCGTTTGTGGTTGTATTCGGTGTTAACAAAAGTTATGTGGAAGCCTTTGAAGTGAAGAAGCTTTGCTAGTTTTAACATTGGGTTTATGTGGCCTTGTGCTGGGTATGGTATGCACAAAGCATGAGGCTTTTCTGTTATGCTCAAAGAACCCATTTCTATTTCTTTTTTTTCTTTTTGGTTCTTGAGATTGAGGAGTTGTATTTGTATGTTGCTACTTACTACTATCTTCCTTCAAGAAATCAAGGAATATTTAAGATTGTTGGTGCATGGAACACCTAACTTGGACCGCAATTTATAGGAGAGAAAGCTTGATGGCGGTGTTCAGTTTTTGGATTAATATATTATATCTATGATAGGGATATTTGACTTTTGACCTCTAATAACACACAAAATTTTATCATCCTTAACCTTACACATGCTGACATGCATCATGCATGTCTAATATATACTGGAAAAATATTTATACTTATTATTTTTTTAATTTATAAACTTAAAAATAATAAATAAAAAGTTAATTATAAAATATTTTGAAAAAATAATACGAGAATGTCACAAGAATGCATTGGAAAAACATTTTCTGGATTGGGATTTAGGATACTAGACGACTCTTTCACATTGGATTACAAAGAATTATTGTACAATACATTTGTGGCATATCCAAAGAATATTTATAATTGTAGTTTCATTAATATTACTGGACATAAAATATTAGAGACTCATCCGAATTTATTATTTTTAGTTATTAATTTAATTTTTAATTAATAATTTAACAACATAATTTTAGTCTATATTTTTAAATATTGATGGTTAACTAATAACAAAAAAAATAAATTATGATAGTCATTTAGTTATGAAGCATAAATTTTTTGCTGAATTGTCATATTCGCGTATCGGACACATTTTGGACATAATATTTATTGGCACTCGTCCAATATGTATATTTATTGGGTCTAACTGTGTCTTAATTAAAAATAAAAAATTCTTTTCGAAACACGTTTAAACACATATACTTAAATACCATCACGTGTCAGTATGTCTAACTTTATTTTTAATATGTATTTTTAAAATAAATTTAAAAATATTATATATTATTATTTATTAAAAAAAGTATATTATTATTATTATTATTATTATTATTATTATTATTATTATTATTATTATTATTATATTGTAGATGTTCTTTTCTTTTTTAGATGTTCTACTTAAAACACTCTTAAATCATTTCAAGACGATGCTTCCTCCGTTTTATAATAATTCTTCAAAATAAATATTATTTTCATAATAATAAAACATTATATAAATATGTAGAATTGTACTCACATAAAAGGACAAGTAGCTTTAATGATATTATAGCTCTTTAATTAAAAAATACTGTTGTTATTATTAAGGGTATATCTTTTAAGAAAAACGGTCCAGATAATGAAAAATTCATTTGGTCCTCTACGTTTGGAGTGAATTTTGTTTTAAAATATGCTGTTGAAAATTTATTTAAATCATTAGATAATAAAAAAGTCTTAAAATAACTTCTCTTAACTATTACAATATCCAAACAAACTTTAAATATAACCATAAAAAGATAACAACACAATAAAGATCAACATGAAACTAGTAGTCTTAAAGTAGGTTGTCTAAAGTAGGGGTGTTCGCAGTGCGGTTTGGTTCGGTTTTTGAAGGAAAAACCATCCGATCCGATCGTTTAATTAAGCTGCGGTTCGGTTTGGTTCGATTTTTTTTCCAAGGTCATCCGAACCAAACCAAACCAATTAAAATCGGTTTGGTTTGATTCGGTTTGTTCGGTTTTTTCATTCAAAAAAAATTCTACCATACTATTATGCAAAGTCATACAAAATAGCTAACAAAGTCATAACATTGAAATCGACAAACCAAAATACACAATAGCCAACAAAATCTTGATCTAAGGAAATATAACGACAACAGAATTTAAATACGACAATTAAAGAAGTTTAATAGTTCAACAGTAAACACAACTGAAAATAAAAATAAATTGTCATTAGCAAAGTTATGGTGTCTTCTCCAACAAAATAGCTAAACTTCGTAATGCAAACCAACTTGAAATTAAAAAAAAAAGTTACATAATAATAATAATAATAATAATAATAATAATAATAATAATAATAATAATAATAATAATAATAATAATAATAATATAAGGAAAAAAAGTCCTACCATAACAACTTAACAAGATGTACTTTAATCAGACTCAACACCAATAAACAAGCAATAAGCTATCAATAAACCAGCAATAAACAAAACAATAAATCAAGTACATAAACCAGCAATAAATAAAACTGAACAAATCCTGATGATCTAAACAAGCAATAAACAAAATCAGCAATAAAAAATCAATAAACAAGCAATAAACTATCAATAAACAAGCAATAAACAAGCACTAACCAGTAGTAAACAAAACAAGACTAAACAAGCAATATTGAACAAAACCTGATAATCTCCTTGGACTTAGTGATGCATAATAAATTCCCAAAATAAACACCAAAATCAATACTGAGGAAAGTTTGGATCTTACAACATAGAAAAAATAAATGCTAATTAAAAAAAATCTTTGACCTCCTATCATATCATAAAATTCACATATGCAGGTAACACCTTGGAACCATAAAAACACTAGATGAAATTTTCAGTGCTCGTGAAACACTAAGCTATGTTGGCAATGTAGCTTTCATTAGTTGCAGTGAAGGAGCAATGCAACTGCATAAGCATGGAGCATTGGAGATTGAGACTAACTCTCAAGAGTTTTCAATGGCATTGTGTTGAACTCAATTAGAGAGAAAGGAAACACGAAACGTAGTGTTTGTTATCAAATTCTGCTTGAAACAGCAATAGCAATGGTGGTGGGAAGTGTTTTTTTTTTTGTTTCGGTAGGAATTTTCCGATGAGATCCCGGTGAGAAGTTTAAATCAATAAACTGAACAAAACCTACTGAAGTTTAAATCAATAAACAACAATAAACTGAACAAAATCCTAAACCAGTAAATCAGCAAGCAAAACATTTTGGGGACAGAAACCAGCAAGCAGGCAACAGCAACTAAAGTTCAAATCAATAACCAACAAAACATCAGTAAAGTTTACCTGAATAGATGGCTCGGGCTCCATATGCACTTGATCGGAGGTGGCGACTGGCGAGGTCGGAGGTGGCGCCTGGCAAGATCGGTGCTGTCTTGATCGTGGGTGACCCTACAGAACCCAGAAACGCTGCTAGGTGGAGGCGGCGAGGTCGGAGGTGGCGACTGGCGAGGTCGGAGGTGGCGAGATCAGTGCTGTCTGCTAGGGGTCCCCTGTGGCTTTTGGTTCAGTGGGTGACTGGGTGGCTCAGGCTGGCTCCGTGGCTGGGTCTGGGTGAGTATGTGTGCTACCCAGAGGGCGAGATGTGGTGGGCTGGTGGCTCAGGCGGCTGGCTCCGATCTGGGATTTGGGGGTTAGGGATTTGGGGATTTTGGGGAGGGACTGCGCAGCAAGGTAACGCACTAACGCGTTTGGGGGGGAGGTGGGGGTCTGGGGGTGGGCTAGCCGGCTAGGTAGTTTTTATTTTTTAGGGTTTTGAAAAGAACCGGTTCGATTCGGTTCGGTTAGGGTTTTAGTGGCAAGAACCGAAAACCGAACCGAACCGCAAAAAAAAACAGCAAAACATTATTTTTCGGTTTGTTCGGTTTTCGGTTAATTCGGTTTTCGGTTTTTTCGGTTCAGTTCTGCGGTTTAGTTCGGTCCGGATCGGTTTTGAACACCCCTAGTCTAAAGTATCACAGAGACATCGGCCCTTGGTCATTGCCACTTTCATTACAAAACAGAAGGTAAACACTAAAATCTATTATGTTCTTCATCCCAATGCTTTCCAGGCCCTAGGTGGTGTTTTTGCCATGAACTTCAAAGTCCTCCTTGATGGGCTAGTGACTGTTGCTGTCGATGGCTGGGGTTGACTAGCGATACTGCTGCATCTAGCTCTCTTGGAGGATGTTTGTGACTCTTGACTCCCTCCAACTTGTGTATTGCTCTTTTTCTTTGGCTGAAGTTTTGTTGCTGGTTTTGTTGTTGTCTTGGCTGGGATTTGGAGTCCTAGTTGTGCCAGCACCTTTCTTGGCTTGTGGAGCTGCATTATGCTATAAGCAATAACAACAAACAATGACATCAGGGGATTGGGTTCAACAAATTGGGTTCATCAGATAGTAACAACAATTACATATAAAGAATTGCGTTCAAATTGACAACAACAATTTTACCCTTTTTGTTGAGGCCTCCACCTTGCGTTTTCTAAGGCAGATTTTTTTGTTGTGACCAAGTGCAAAACAATACGAATATTTTTGTTATTGTCCAGTCCTCCACCTTTAGTTTTGGGCGCTCTATTGGTTTCCTAAACACTAGTGACAGCACATCATCATTCTCAGTCTGGGTCCAAAGATTTGGTCTATTCACTGGGTAGATTACATGTTGATTGCAGTCCACGTAGGTCTCTTTCCTACAGCACTTATTCACATAGTTCTTAACATCCAAACACATTTTTCTAATGCAACTCATGGCATGCTCACAAGGGTAACCTGTTAGTTTAAACTTTCTACAGGAGCACTCATGTAAGTTTAAGTCTACAACAAATTTGTCTCTATTACACTGACTGGTAGACACCTCATACTTGTCCCTACCTGCATATATGGCCAACCACTCCCCACCCTTATCAAACTCTCTTTCAATTTTTTTGTTTATTTTTGGCAAAATTTCTCCAGCATGTGTAACTATACTTTGTCTGTTGTCAGCCCACCTATTCATTAGATAAACCCTAATATCTTCTAACATAGACACAATGTGTTTCTCTCTAGCCTCTACAATAACAGAGTTAAAATACTCACATATGTTGTTTACAAGTGTATCAACTCTAGGAAAATGATTAAACATGGACTTGTTCCAATACTTGGCAGGGATCTCCATGAGATGATTATAAGCTCCTTGATCAACCAGTTGAATCTCCTTCATCCTTCTCTCCCACTCCTGGACATATGTTGCCTTTGCAGCCTTCTACATCATCATTTTTAGCTAAACACCTGGAAACTTTTTTCTGAAATTTCTATATAAGTGTCTGACACAAAACCTGTGATTTATGTTAGACAGCAACTCATCAAAGGCAGTGATCAATTTCTTGGAAGCTGAATTTAAAATAGCACCAGTCAATAACAGCACAACATGAATTAAAGATAGAATTAATTAGACAAGTTTAGGTGAGTACTGCTTAGATTGAGAGTTATCTTTTGTTAGTCGCTCATGAATGTACACCATCTGATCTTATCAACTCCTAAATCATCACACAGATTCAACAAAAACCATCTCCACGAGTCTTTTGTCTTTGCTTCAACAACAGCATAGAAAATAGGCAAAATCTTATCGTTGGGGTCCCATCCAATGGCTGTTAAAAGTTGACCCCATATGGAGTCTTGATGAAGCATCCATCAAGGCCGATCATGGATCTGTACACTATAAACTCCGTTTGCAAGTATCCAAGCAGACATAGATCCTCTCAAATCGTGGTCTCATGTCCTTACCAGGAATTGGTGTCTCTAATTTAAATTCAGGAGGTCTTTCCACTTGTATCTGAACAGTTGAACCCGGATTTGACCTCAATAACTCGGCAGCATAGTCATGAATCCTCCTATATTGCTCTCCATAAGTACCATTAATCTCATCCAAGGCTTGCTGCTTCACTCTGGAAGCTTTGGTCTTTGTGAGGTCAACATTCCACTTGCTATGAGCCTTCTTTATCAAAGTTCTCAACTTGATTTTAGGGTTCTCACAGATCTTTCTCATAAAAGCCTTACTCAGCCACTGAAAACTCATGATACCAATCTTGGTTGCCTTATTGCATGTGTATTTTTTGTAACAGCTGGTCAATTGTCACGTATCCTCTCTCTTCATCTTATGGCAGTAAGCAAACCACTTGCAACCTTCTTTTCAAACAGTTTTGCACCTATGGCTATCACACTTTGAGAACCATATTCCTCTGCCACTGTGCACAGCATAGCTAGTTACACATTCCTTAAAAGCATTCCTATTTACGTATATTATCCCAACCTCCCATTTATACTCCTTCATATTCTTCAAACTCTTATACAACAGGTATTTCCTCAATAAGGAATCCTCTTCATCATCACTTACAGGGACATCCCACAACTCCTTACTCTCAACCCATCATCTGCATCCCTTAGTCCAGCAGCCACCACTTGCTCCTTTCCCTTATTAACACTGCCACTAAATTCTCCTTGTACTCTTTCAATTTGAACACTCTGTTTCATCTTTTGGAAATCTTTCGTAGTTGTGACTTCAACATCATACAAACCCCCATCACCATTCCAATCATCATTGCTGTCATCAAATGCAACCTCCAGATCACTATCTCCAGAGCTGTTTTCACTCCACTGTTCATCACTGTCCCCCTCATCATCATTTCTTGGCTGGTAGTCATCATCCTTAGATTCATCATCACCTGAAAAATCTGACCTCTCTGACCTCTCTTCATCATCATCCTCCAACATATGATTTTGGGCTTCTGTCACCACCTTGGGCTTCTTACCCACCTTGGCCTGAGCAAATGATTGGGCCTTGTGCACCACAATTGGACCAGGCCCAATAGTCTCTGCAGTGGGTGCAGCAGCCTCACTACCATCTATGTCTTCAACTTTCTCAATGGTGCAGCCTTTCCTAGTAGTAGCACCATCTTTGTGAATAACAAAAAGCTCCACCATGTTGTCCCTCATTCCAATTCTGGCCATGTCCATTGCATCCTTGTCTGTGTGAAGCATCCTCAGTCTTACATCTGTTTCATCTTTCGGAGACTTATACCACATTGCAACGATGTTCTCTGCCACATATCCCTGTTCGACCACTATCTCCATGGCCTCGGACCTACTCCACCTATCTTCATCACAGTAGTTCACTATCAAAGTCTCACATCCCACATAGTGTAAAGGTTCACCATCAAACCCAAACTTCCTCCCATGGTGTATCTTGATACTGAAATAACTTATTCTCCGAACAATATGTTAGACAAACACAATAGACTTCATAAAATTCTTACATTGATCAACAACAACAGAAATGCATAAATATAATCACTAGAGCAAAATAAAAACTTCCAAAATAAAACAAGAAACGAATATGAAATTATAAAACAAAACAATCACATATCAACATGCATCATTACATATCAACATGCATTAAGATGAAAACCAAATGGGTTGAGGAGATTTGATAACGGAATACCTAATACGATCTTCTTTCGAAAAACAAGGGTTTCAAACTAACTGCTGCTGTGGACCTTTAACGTTACTGAAGGACAATGTCACCTCTCTAGCTGCGAATCACAACCCTTGAGTGATGATCGGTAGAGTTTGTTGGTTTTGGTTATCGTTTCGTGCTTCACAAGAAGAAGAAGAAGAAGAGTCAGGGTAAGCATGCGTTCTGTCCAAAGGCAAGAAGGATTACACATTTATTAACCCATGTCCTCTCTCCTTTGCCACGTTGGACACGATGTTAAGAATTTCACACCCACTTAACGGCAGGACCTGATTGATGCAAATCAAAAATTTTTTTATTTAAATAAAATACTTTAAACGTTGGAGACCAAAACAGAATTCACTCCAAACGTAAGGGACCAAATTAGTACTTTACCCTAAGAAAAACTATCCAGATTATATAAATAAAATAAATATTATGAGATGTTAAATAAAATAAAATATAAGAATTAGCTAATAAATATACAACTAAATTAAATATTTTAATACATTAAAAATGTAGTAAAAAGATTAGTAACTTAAATTTTTAAATAAATATCTAAATTGATGTTTAAAAAATTCAAAATCGAACGGTTTGGTTCTATAAGTCCTCAAAATTACTCTTCATGATTAGATTGGTTTCTTTGTCATTTTGAAAGGGGGCTAACAGACTTAATCATCCTATAATAAAATTTATTTGAGATTTATTTATTCAATATACATATTAAAAATTTGATTAAAAATAACCGAGAAATTAATTTGTCTAATAAAAATAATTCTCGAAGATATCTAATAAATAAAATTTGTTGAAATTAAAGTGTCCCATATAAAATTTCTTTGGACCAATTTAAAAGCTTACTCTAAATCATTTTAAAAAAACATAACCCGCATCTTTAGGATTTTTGTTAACCAGACTCGAAAATATGTATTAAAAATAGAGATGTCAAAGTAGATAATTCATCCCATCGAATCAAAGTAAAAACACTTTAAAATGATAGCCTATTTTATTTTGTGGTGAATTGGCAGGTTAATAGACTAGTTCATCTGACTTTAAAAATAGTAAAATTAACTAAAATATATTTCATAAAATTTCATTATAATTTAAAAATATAGAAAAATAAAATTGCAATATTTTTTATAATTCGCTTTTAAATTCTCTAAATCAATAAAATTCTCCATCATAATATACATTCTCAAATGATTGAAAAAAAACATAACAAATTCAACTTAATTTTCAAGTAATAAAATATTTGAAACAATATTGATAATCAAATATAACACAAAAATAAAAATACAATTTTTTAATAAAAAATAAATGAATCTTCTTTATTATAAAATATAAGTTAAGTCATATATTTTGAAGTATATATATAGAAATATAAAAGTAAAACAAATAGAAGAAATAGAAAAATAAAATAAATAAAAAATAAATAAAATAGAAAAAGAAAAAATAAAAAAAAAGTGTGTTTGAAAATTGTAATTTTTAATATTTGTATATATTTATTCTTGTAATACTTTTTTTAAAAGGTATTTCTTTAGTATCTACCATTGTGCTCCTCTTGTCAGTTAAAGTCAGTCTTCTCCTCGAATTCAATATCCAAGCTCTCCTTATGAGGTCTGACCTTATCCCTCCTAGCCCCTATGGGTGCTTCGCACTTTCTGGCATCCCTCTCCCTTCTAATAGGCCGATGAGTGTCCTCCCGAACCTCTCTGGCATGCCAACGTCGATCGTGGACGTCCCAAGGAAGGTGAAGAACGTCCCTGAACTGGCTGGCAGTAGGCTAGACGTCAGCAAGTAAATCGAATAGCCTGGGATCATAAAGTACATTCTGGCCTGATAGGTGCCTAACACGACAAGATTTCCGGTACCAATCCTAATACTCCTGCGTAGGCCTATAGTCGTAGCATGGCTGAATGGAGATCTTGTTACCCTCTACAAATCATGCCTTCCAGTTATCTTACCAGTCGACAAGTTTGTCAGGCCACCAAACATTCTCGCCTCGTCTTATAGATGTCAGGAACCTGTCAACGTTGACCGGAGCCCTGGCACCAGCTGTTCCCTGTTAAACTGGCACTTCACCTGGTCAACCTGGTAGAATTTGACAATGTTGAAGTAGACGAGGAGAACAACAGACATCTATGTCTCACTCAACCTCATCGATAAACCATGGCGGGCACATAGCCTGCAGTGTAGGGTTGTCGCGTATGGCGTCCACACAAACTGCAACGACAGTTTGAAATAATCATTAGTGATACTGGCTAAATTAAAGGATAAATAACTCATGGAACTATAAGAGAGTTAAATCATAGTGCTAACCTCATTCACCGGTAACTAATCTAGCGACAAACGCCATCGAAGGACCCTCTGCTCATGCTGGTCCCTACTCTGCTGCATCAACCCTATCAACCTGTCAACAGTTGCAAGAATAACACAAATTCAATTTATGGAACATTATAATGAACTACAAATTCGGAACACAAGCAAATCGTAAAAGTTGGTTACCTTACTACCATAGGATACATGAAAACCTATCAGTCAGGTGGACATCACTGCGGAAATCTCTAGTATATCCAAGACATCAACAACAGAGTACAGCCAGCTATGTCTGTCGTGCCTCGATGTGCTGCAGAGCACAGCAAATGATAGGTCCATGCAAGCACCGACGAACCTCAAGATAGACCACGGCACGTTTGAAAATCGGCAGATAGTGGTAGTCACCGGAGATGGACTAGGTTGTTCGACTTGTCCATCATCAGATAACCCTCAATCAGTAACATGATGTAACACCTCGCATATTATCGTAGTGTCTCTGGATCAATGATGTCGGGCATATGTCGGACTCGGTCCCGAAACCATGTCAGCTTCAATGATAAAGACTCCTTCTGCTGCGCCTCCTGCTGCTGAACCACTGGAGACTTGACATCAAGTAGTCACTCCACTAACTCTCACGTCTCGGTGTCGTAGCATATGTAGAAATCACATAAGCACCCCCCACTAGTTCCCTAAGAACGCATAGCCTGAGGTGGTATGCAACGTCCTACAGGTTGATGGTGCACTCACCCCCATGACAGGTGAAACGTGTGGGTCTCCAGACGTCAGCACTCTACAAATGCTGTGATCAGGGAGTTGTTAAAGACAAAGTCCCTAAGAGGCACCATGTCACCGAAGCCAGTCTCCCTCAAATACAGGATGATAGCATCTGATGGTGGAAGCGTATGACTCACTCGTCGAAGAAAAAGTAGACAAATTATTTAATAGAAATTTATAAATATGTACTAATTAAATTTGTTTAAATAAAATCTTTTACGTTAATAATTACTAACTTAATTAATAAACATTTCTTCAATATATTAATTAAAATAAAAATATTTACTAAAGTAATTAATAATCTAATTAACAAACTTTTACTTAATAATTTAATTTAGGTAAATACAAAATTACATAATTGTTTACTTAAAAAATAACTTTTATTTGGATAGTTAGTAACTAAATTAATAAATTAAGAAATATATAATTAATAAATTAATTTCAAGGGTTGAAAAATATCTACTCCAATATTTAATATCTAAATTAATAATTATGTACTTAAAATTTTAATCACAAAAACATGAGAACCACATTCCTAAAATCATACCTATCAGTGATATGTTGCTAACGATACATTTAGCCATCTAAATTATAAATTATATTCTATTAGTTTCTGACAAGTATCTTAACTATGGCTATACATATATGCAATAACATAAACGTGAAGATAACAAAACTAACCGCGAAGTCGGGCTACCTCGACGACGTGCCATATTGTGTTCCGTTGGCAATTGATGTCTGGATCACGTGTATATGTGCGCGCCATCATGTTACTAAATAATATAGTAAGAAAATAATAGATGAAAGGAGAAAATGGTAGAAAAATTGAAAATGGAGCTGAAAATCACGCTGTGAACGAAATGTACATATAGACCTCACCTAGATTTATCTCGTTTACACTGTAAACGAGATAAATTTACACATATCTCGTTTACACTGTAAATGAGATAAGACATATTTTATATTTCTGTAATTATTTTTAGAATTATTTATTTCATTGAATAAAATATTTTTTAATTTATTTAAATAAAAAATCTATATATGTCCCGCTATGTTTTAATATTTCATAAATAATATACAAAAATATTATTTATATATTAAAATCAGTTATTAATATATTTATATATAAATACATATGTGATTTAATTTATTTTTAATATATATTTATATTTTAATATATATTTTATATTATTAATTAATTTTAGTGGATAATTTTAATATACAATCATATAATCCTATAATATATGACGCACGAGGATTGGAGTTGTATATTAATTTATATTAAATAAGTGCAAAAAGATTGCGATCGCGTCGACATGTGACATAAATGTCAAACCTGTTTTCCGTGCTGCCAGTGAATTGGTTTAGTGATACTAAATAAGCATTGGTATGATATTGTTGTTGAAAAAATAAATTAATTTAAAAAAATGCATTTATTTCCTATGAAAGTTTTTTTTTGGTGATCATTTCCTATGAAAGTTTTGATGATAATAATAATAATCATAATATAAGCAAGTTTGAAACATTTTGTAATAAAAGTATAGGTTTTAAAATTATTGAGAATTGTTTCTGATAGATTAGAATTTTGAAGAAAAATAAGTATAAAATAAGTTATTATAAAATTATAATAGTAGATTTATAACTTCTTTAATTATGTCTACCGTTACAAGTTAATGATTTATAACTCTACTGATATAATTATTTAAGATTGACTTGGTATGTTTTTCGCTAATAAGAACATATAATCACAGCAAAAATGATGAGACATCTACTTATCTTATTATTTAATAATAATAGAAAAATATTAGAAAATTAACAGAATTGATTATTTTTTATAAATAATTAATTATTAATATATAAAATTCACACTAAAAATATATTATTAAATTATTAAATTAAAAAATTAAATTAATAACTAAAATATTAATAAAAGATAATAAATTTTATTAATTCGTGAGTTTTTCTCGTCATGATATTTCGCTTTATCCTTTTTTGGGTTGTTGTGGCCAGACACTACTCATATTTGCACTCATACAACGCAATACGCAAAGGCTCACGTCTGAATACAGCTAAAGGAGACAAATAGGCTGCTTTATTATTTTATTTAAAAACCAACAAGAAAAACGGTCGGTTTTCTTTACAACGAAAAACGTATACAATTTAACTCGCCAATTGCTCTATTATAACCCTAAAAAATTAGCGGATAAAATATCTGTTGTGCGATACATTATTATATATTTAGTTTTTAATATTTAAAATTAGTTTTTTTTATTAAAGTTAGAATTGAAACTCAAACTTACAATTTTTAGATAGTCTAAAAAGATTATGTTATTTGAATTATTATTCGTTGATAAAATTAATTAAATATTAATAAAAAATAATAAATTATTTGTTACCATGCATAGCTGAATAAATATCTTTACCCTTCGGATAATTAAAGAAGGCGGCAAAGTTAGTAATTTGACTTAATTATACGAGGCTCCACTGAGTTATTGGTTCAGTGAACTATTAATTTCACTCATGAATTGACTTTAATTAAAAAAATATAATAACATATTTAAAAAATCTAATTAATATATGACATATATTAATAAAAAGACCATAAATTATTTTGTTTGATTTTTGTCAAATTTAATAGATAGAATCAATCAAATTTATATTAAAAATTTTAATTCAAAGAGTAGATATGACTTCTCTAAAAAAAAATAATTTTGTCACGAAATTTATTTAATGTCAAAAATGACTTAAAATAATAATACTTGTATTAATAGTTAAATCATATCACCATAATGATAATATTAATTGAATTTAAACAAAATTAAAATACAATTAAATATAACTCGAAAGAAAATGACTGAAATGAAATCAAATGGCTTCTGATTTTTTCTCTTTTTTTAGCTAATCTCTTTTTCTTTTTTGATGTGATCCCTAAACAGAGCCTTCTTTTCTTACTTCTGAGAATTCACCTGAGTGATGCAAAAAAAAAAGAGAAAGAAGAGAGAATTTAATTTCGATAATGTAATGTTTAGAGTCAGATATAATAAAATTTAATTTTTTAGTTAGAAATTAAGTTGAATGATTGAATTTGGACTACCAATTCAAACTTGTTTATAGATATCGACTCATTTCATCAGTGGGAGGCCTGAAACATTTCTTTGTTTCAGATAGAAATTTTGTTGTTATAATTCACAATTCTTTGAACTTGAGTGTATATGTATGGACCTGTTTTCTTATTTATTGGACTAATTTAATTAATTTATTTTCCTACACACTTAACATATTAATTACACACATAATTAATTTTTAACTCAATAATAATATTTAATCATCATCTATAAATATTATTCATAATTATTGATATCATTCCATACCAATAAATTATACTATTCTAATCCAATATAAACATTTACAACAATGTATCTCTCATATTAAAATTAATTTGCATTTTATTATTTTTAGAAAAAAGAAAAGCAAATTCTCAGACTATAAAATTCACCTCCAATAAAACAGAAAGAGATCTTTTATATCATGAAAATTTATAAAAAAAATTTTATTATAATATAAATTTTTTATTTCTTTAAAAATATAAAATTTTAATTTTAATTATTATTGATTTTATTAATATAAATTTTAAACAATATTGTCATAAAAGTATGATTGTAAATACATAAAATAAGTTTATATTTTAAAATAATATAAATAAATGATTATTTAATTAGATTATATTAAATTATATTATGTTACTTTTTATAAAATTTTAAATAATGTTTTAAAAATACTTACAAATATTATAAAAAACCGACAAATAAAAACGTGTTACAGCAACGAAGAGGGAATGGGTCGAGGACAGTATAGGGGTACCCACACGGCCACACCTCATGTAGGCTATTGCCATTTATTAGTAGGAGACTAGGAGTACCCAATTTTTAGTAGTTGGCACCCACAACCTTGGGTCCTCGCTGTTTCTCTAATTTTTTGTTTTTATTTTGTTTTTTCTTTTTGTTTTTGACTTATGCACGTAATGGTCAGAGACTCAGAGTTGAATTTGCAATAAGACCACTCAAGTTATTGATTTATTAATTTATTAATTTAATTGATAAATTATTAATTAAATCGGTTGTTTTGATTTTTACGTAAATAAATAATATAAAATAAATAAAATTTAAAATTAAATTTTAAAATATATATTTTTATTAAAATTTTAAAAATAATTAAAATTTAACAAATTATAAAAAAATATCATTTAATTATTATTAAATAATTATATAAAATTTTAATAATTTTTTATAATAAAAATTTTTTAATTTTATTTTTATATTAAAGTAATTATTTTTAACTTTAATAACTAACTAATTAGTTTACATTTATTATATTATTATATACTATATGTATTTATTAAAAAATAATATTAATAAATGTCATATAATCATAAAAAGAATAATTATATTATAATTAATAAAAATATTTGATATTTTTTATTTATACATGTATTGTATTCTTAATACATCAGATGGACTGAGTTATACTTCGACACGTTCGCTCACGTTTCAAAAACTAACAACCTATTCTAACAACCTCTTCTCCAGAATCTCGCCCCAAAGTCGGTCACGAATATCTCGACTCAAGCCGATGACTTATTCAGTCTCAACCAATCTATATAACAGGAACAAGACCGATGATGAGAGGCAGATCACAAAAAAAGCAACCAACTGATTATATACTCACTTTCCTTGATAATTCCGTACTAATTTGGGCGTTGGAGTCCTTTTTGTAGGTACCACGCTCAGGTCCGAGTTCACGGGGATACTCCCATTTCAATTCGAGCTGTTAGACTCATTAGGATCGACACAAAGCCGATATATAAATCGGAAGAAGTATCCTTGCCAGAACATTTGGCGCCCACCATGTGGCTCCACCTAACTTTTTAGTTTTCCAATATCTGCCTTGTACTTTCTTTTCTTTTTAGGGACTAAAGCATGACGGACCATTCAGTGAGTCCTCAGGCCAATCCAACCAATGCCGACCTCTTAGCTGCCAACGCTGCTCTCCTAGCAGAAAACCAACGAATGGCCGAACTGTTAGCAACAATGCAAAACAATGGCGAAGGAAATAATGAGTTTTAAAATGCGAAGACAGTGGAGACACCTCCCAAAGCAGGAAGATGACAGATTAATCCCTTCTCGGAAGAAATAATGAGTTTTAAAATGCCTAAGAATTTCACACTTTCAATGACTTTAACACCGACAAGGGGATCAGAGATCCTAAAGTCCATGTCACAAAATTTGAATCTATGATGTTTCTCAATAGCGACTCCGATCCTATCTTGTGTCGGTCTTTTCCAACCTTTTTAGATGGAGCTGCTTTATTATGGTTTTCTAACTTGCCTGCAGGTTCCATATCAAGCTTTGAAGAGTTTGCCAAATTATTCATAAACCACTTCACAGCATCCAAAATCTACGTGTGAGATTCAGATGACCTCAATACGATCAAGTAAGGACAACACGAAAGTCTGAAGGATTACATGACACGCTTCACAATAGCAGCCATGGAAATTCCTGACCTCAATCCGGAAGTGCAGCTACATGCCATAGTTATCAAAATTGAACTGGTAATCAACCCAGTCATATGATCGAGTCACCGGATTACCAGTTCAACTGGTAGGTCACTAATTCACTCGGTTAACCCGGTCATAACTAAAAAAAATATAAAATTATATAAATAAAATTGAAATAATATCTTAAAACTTAAAATGCAAGTCTTACAAACATTAATAATCAAATATCAAGTCTTAAACATAACTAATAATCTAAAAGAAGAGTTAATAAACTAGTCAAATATGTTCTCAATTTAAATCAACAATAGCAAGTTAAAGATAACACAATCATTGAACAAGTCCAAGCGGTGAGCTCAAAGTCGGCATCAACATCTTCATAGGACAAATTAGGAGCTTGATCAACATTTTCCTTAGTTTGATTTGCATCCATATCTTCCGTAACATTGTTACTTGGTCCATCATTATCTTGGTCATCTTCCAAATTTAATTGAGCTATATACTAAATTACCAATAGCAGCAACCAGAAATTAAAAAACTATATACCAAATTACCAATAGAAGCAACTAGCAACAGGCAACTAGCAACTAAAAAACTATATACCAAATTACCAACACAGCAACCAGCAACAAACAGAAAAAATACAGCAACCAGCAACAATTCAACAGATTTTAACTAGCAACAATACAACAGATTTTAACTAATATACCAACCAGCAACCAGCAACAATACAACAATTCAAGAACAATTTTAACTAACATTCGACCAGCTTCAACAACTACTCTAAAAAATCAAATTTATCCACCAGATTCCATAGCAATAGGTCAATAGCAACTAAAATATGCTCAGATTCAACAACTCCAAAAATCGGCATCAACAACAATTGACCTGAGGAAGCAGAGGCACTGAGGCAGAAGATGAATGCTTTCTGAGCTTTCTGACGACCACCACTTCCACCCAAATGACCCGAGGGAGCAAAGACTGAGAGTGACGGAGAGGTGAGGCCGCAGAAGATGAACGCTTTCTGAGCTTTCTGAGCTTTTTGATGAACACTTTCTGCCGCTGATGAGGTAAGGCTGAGACTGAGAGTGACGACGAGGTGAGGCCGAGACGACAAGGTGAGGCCGAGACTGGGTGACGATAGAGTGACGACAGTGAGGCCGTGAGCGTGAGGGTGAGGGACTACCAACGTAGACAAGGTTGGCTGGGGGGGTATTGGCGATAACTGGTAAGGGGTCGGCGGTGAGGGACTGCCGATTGATGAACTCAGAGTCTCAGACACTCAAAGACTCTCAGATGCCATTAGGGATTTGATTTAGAATTTTAGATGCATTGGGGGGAAGGGGGGATTAGCCTAGGGTTTCATTTCACAGTTTCAACGAAAATGGGGGGGATGATTAGAACGACACCGTTCAGGATTTAAAAAAAAATTGAACCACCTGAACTGGGTCAAATCATTCGGCCGGGTCACCGGTTTTCATTAAAACCCATCAAGTTGAACCGGGTTCCACCGGGTTTATTGCATGGCCGTTCAACGAGTGGCTCGGCCCGACCAGGTGACCGGGTGACCGAATTTCCAATCAAACCGGCCGGGTCGAGCCGGGTTTGATAACTATGATACACGCCATCAAGAGTAGCCTCTGACTTGGAAAATTCCAGGAAGCGATAGCTGTCGTGAAATCGAAGACATTAGAGGAGTTCTGAGACAAAGAAATTGGGCAAATCAAAATAGAAGAGTTACGTGAAGCTCGGAGAAACGAGAAACCACCATCTCGGAAGGAAGAGGATAAACCTTACAGGCCCCAAAATAAGGACTCCAAAAAACCTTTTAAGCTAACCTCAAAATTCGATTCATATACCAGGTTCAATGCCAAAAGGAAAGACATCATCAAGAAGATACCGCACAACAAACTAATAAAACCACCGAGCAAAGCAGGAACATACCAGGACTAGAAGTACGTTGACATAAGCAAACATTGCAAATTTCACCAAAAGTTCGGCCACACCACTGATGAATGCATCGTAGCCAGAGATTTGCTGGAAAGACTAGCAAGGCAAGGCCTACTGGACAAATACGTCATTTTCAGAAACCAGAAAGAACTTACCAAGAACACAGACAGGCCGAGCTATACCTCAGATCACAAAGAAAAAGGAACATGGCACGGACCGGTCGAAACTCCCACTTTCAAAGGAGTTATAAATTACATTTCAGGTGGCTTCGCAGGAGGAGAAACTACTAACACAGCTAGGAAGATAAGCTACCGTTCTATGTTGACAATGGAAGGTACTCATTAAGGCCCGCCAACCCCAACCTCAGCTGCCCAAATCAGTTTTAGGGCTACTGACTTTAAGTCTCAGTCCCCTAATTTAGATGATTTAGTTGTGATCTTAATGCAAGTAGGAGAGCTAATAGTAAAAAAGGTCCTGCTTGACCCAGGAGGTAGTGCCGATGTCCTGTTCTACTCCACATTCAAGAAGATGTAGCTAAGTGACAAAGCATTGCAACCATCAAGCAGAGAATTGGTAAGGTTCTCCAGCAAAAGAGTCCCTGTATCAGGTTATGTTTGGCTAAGAATAACACTGGGGGAACCCTCAAACTCAAAAACATTAGATATCCAATTTCTAGTAGTCGACTGTGTTAGCCCTTATAATGTTATTTTGGGACGTGCGTCCCTTAATTCTTTTGGAGCTATTGTCTCTACATTTCACCTGTGTGTCAAGCTCCCTGTGTAGGATAACATGGTGGCAACAATGCATGCTAACCATAAGGAAGCCAGACAATGCTACAATGCAGGTTTGAAGGCCATCTCAAAGGAGACCCTTCCGAGAATCCATTCTGTATACAACTCGGAAAGCATCCCAACTCTGGCCGAGATGGACCTAAGAGAAAACAACAGTCGCCCCACCCCAACGGATGACTTGGAAAAGGTACAACTTGGGCAAATAAATTAGCCCACTAACATCGCTTCTGCTTTTTCTGTAGGAACAAAACAAAATCTGGTAGACATACTAAAGGCCAATGCCGACCTGTTTGCATGGACCCCTGGTGCGCAAAAATTGAACTCACACAACTTCACCAGCAAGTGCACCGGGTCGTCCAAGTAATACTTTAGGTGAGTGAGGGTCGATCCCACGAGAATTGTTGGATTGAGCAAGCAATAGTTATCTTACTGAACTTAGTCAGGCAATTAGAAAAAGAGTTGTTGTTGTTGAATTCGCATAAAACAAGAAAGTAAAGAAAAGCAATTAAAGATTGATAAAGAGATAATATATGAAAGCAGTTAAGGCTTCGGAGATACTTATCCTTCCGGATTAATCCTTCTTACTTACTATTCTAACAACAAGTGATTCATTCCATGGCAAACTATTAGTGATTAAAACCTAATGTCTTAGCGAGTTAATCTCCCCTGACCTTACTAAAATGCCACAGACAAGGTCAATTCTTTCATATCAGAGGGTGAGGCTCAGAAATCTAGTTTAACGCCACAAAAATCTTAATTACCCAAAGCTAACTGGATTATATGTCACATATCTAATTAGCCCAGATAAATTGCGATTTAGGAGGAGTGCTTTCAAGCTATAGCCCAAGCGAGATAAATCTGTCGAGAATCACAAGTGTTCATGTAGAATAAGGGGTCATATTGGCGTTCCACCCAGGATTCATAAGATTAAGAACAAAAACAACACCTTAGAATTGAATCAAACACGAATCGAAGTAGAAGAGTAATAGTATTAATCCGTAGAAACAAGCAGAGCTCCTATCCTTAACTAGGAGGTTTAGTGACTAATGCTTTAAAAAAGTAAAAAAAGATCTGAAAATAATGTTCTGTGTTCTAAACCTTAGTGATATCCTGTTTAAATAGTACAAGGATAAGACTAAATAAGCTAAAGAGTGCTAAAATTCACTTTGGGCCCACTTTGGTCATGTGCTTCGGTCAAGCCTGGTGTTTAACTTGGGATATGGGCGTTGAACACCCATAAGAGGGGTGAGCTCGTTGTCTTCTGCTCCCTGGCTGGCGTTGAGCGCCAGTTTTGGGTGTTCAACGCTGGGGCCTAGTCTTTCTTGGGCGTTAAGAGCTAGAAGTGGAAGTTTAATGCCAATTTTGATAGTTATTCTAGAAGAGAAGTATAGACTATCATATATCGCTAGAAAGCTCTAAAAGTTAGCTTTCCAACGCCATTGAGATCGTGCCAATTGGCTCTTCATAGCTCAAGATATGCTCGCTGGAATGCACGGGGGTCAGAATTAACAGCATCTGCTATCCTTTCTTTGTCTCTGAACAAGATTCTTCCAAATTCCCCCCAAAATCATCTAAAATCATAAAAATAACAAAAAACTTAAAGTAACATCCAAAAGATAACTAAAAACACTAAGAAAATGCTACAAAAAAGGGTACAAAATGCTCACGCATCACAACACCAAACTTAAACTGTTGCTTGTCCTGAAGCAACCAAAAACAAGATAGGACTAATTGGAAGAGAAAAATACATCAAGTCTTAGAGTTGTCAATGAGCTCAGTTCTAATTACTGAATGAGGCTATTAACATTTTATTTCTGAATATCTTTGGTATCTCACTTTCCTTTGAAGCTCATAAATATTGGCACCTTTTGGAACCAGAATCTGGATGATATTATTGATTCTCTCCTTTTTAGTTTTTCTCGATTTTTGAACACAGCTTTTTCTTTTGGTGCTTTGCACTTTTTGAGCCTAGCCATGACTCTAAGCGTTTTGCTTTCAAGTATTACCACCTACTACATAAATGCCACAAGCACTTATCTGGGGGAACCCTTTAGATTCAAATTTAGCTTTGCTTAAATTCCCAGATAGTGGTGCTCAGAGTTCTTAAGCATACTCTTTATAGCATTGGATCATGACTTTAAATGTCCAGTCTCAAGATTTTCTTGCCCCCTTCACACCACAATCATATAGTTAGGGATAGCAACTCATTTGAGCTTTTTAGGCCAATTTTGACCCTCCTAACCATTGATGTTCAAAGCCTTGGACCCTTGTTCTTTAGATTTTTTTCTTTTTCTTTTTCTTTTTGTTTTTCTTTTTCTTTTTGCTGTTTCTTTTACTTCAAGAATCAAGCTTTTTTATTTTTCAGAGAATCAATAATACTTCTCTAAATTTACTATTCTTCAAGAGTCAATATCCTCAACCTCAATATCAATTATGCACAGTTAATTCATACAATCAGAAAATAAAGGTAAGGCCACCATATCAAAGCAATTGGAATAACTTATGATATCACTCGAAACCTTGTGCATCTTTTCTATTCCTTTTTCAATGAATTTTTCTTTTAAGCTTGATGTGAGATACATAAGGCATCTTAAAATGAAATGAAAGAAAATAACACTAGAAAAGAACTAAATCCTAAGTGTGATCATGCACTAGAATAGAAAACAGATAATGAAATATAATACAAGGAAAACAGAGATAAGATAGATAAATGGAGAATGAAACTTGACCACCTTAGTGATGGCAGCCACTGCTCCCTCTGGAGAATCCTCTAGAGCGTTTAAACTCCTCAATATTGTGCCCCTTGTCTCAGCTGCTCCTCCCTTATGCTCCTTTGATCTTCCATCATCTAATGGTGGATGATAGAGCGGTCTTGATGTTCTATCCTCAGCTGATCAACAAGCGAAGTCAGCTCCCTCAAAAATATGTTCAATTGATCCCAATAGTCACGGGGAGGGAAGTACATCCCTTAAGGAATCTTCGGGATCTCCTCTAGAGGTGGCGGAATGGGCTTTTGCTGTGGTCCGTGTGCAGGCTTCCTGACATGCTCCATACCTTTTCTTGTGATAGGTCTTTCCTTATTAATTAGGTTATCCCCTCTTATGCGAACTCCAGCTGCATTGCATAGGCGATAAATGATGTGAGGGAACACCAGCCTTACTTGGGTGAAGTCCTTTTTGGCTACCTTATAGATTTCTTGAAGTATCACCTCGTGCACCTCCACCTCATTCCCAAGCATGATGCAGTGGATCATCACTGTTTCCTCAATTATAACCTTAGAGTGGTTACTTGTAGGGAGGATGGAGCATTGGATGAGCTCCAACCATCCTCTGGCTACGGGCTTAAGGTCAAGCCTACCTAGTTGGTAAGGCTTGCCTTGCACGTCCCTCCTCTATTGAGCTCCATCCACGTAGATATCAGTAAGAACTTGCTCCATCCTTTGGTCAGAGTTGACCCTCCGAGTGTAAGAGTGTAGGTCACCTTGTGACTGAGGTAATTACAGCGCCAATCTCACACTTTCACGGCTGAAATCTATGATTTGCCCTCTAACCATGGTGCGCCAGTTTTTCAGCTTTGGGTTCACACCAGTGTCATGCTTTTTGGTGACCCAAGAATTAGCATAGAATTCTTGCACCATTACTTCTCCATCTGCTGAAATGGGATTGGCCATAATTTTCCAATCCCTTCTCCAGAATTGGTGTAGGATCTTTGGATACTCATCTTTCTTAAGCCTAAAGGGGAACTTGGGTATCACTCTTTTCTGCCTCACCACGTCATAGAAGTGATATTGATGAGCTTTGGTGAGGAATCTTGAGTTTTTCCATGGTTCGAAAGCAGGTGCGGGGGCTTTTCCTGTTCTCTTCTTCGAGGATTCTCCTGTTTTTGGTGCCATGGATATTAGAAATAGAAAGAAAAAGCAGAGTTTTTCAACTCCAAACTTAAGAATTTACTCATCCTCGAGCAAATAGTAAAAAAAAAGAAAAATAGTAAAAGAAAGAAGAAACAGATAGAGGGGAGATGGTAGAGAGGCTTCGGCCTTATGGGGTAAGAAAAGGAAAAAGGAAGAAATTGAAGTGTCTATGATGAATGATATGGAAGAGAGGAAGAGTGTGTGGAGGTGTGTTGAGTATGGAAGAAGTGAGGGGTATTTATAGGAATTGGAAGGGTTGGGATTCGGTCATATGGGATGGAAAATGGGGGCGGGGAAAGGGGGTTTGAATTTGAAGTGGGTGGGTTGGTGAGAAAAGAAAGTGATGGGATTGATGAGGGTTTATTGGTTAGAAGGAAAGGTGGGGTGCGAGAATCAAGGAAATTGATTGGGATGTGATGGATGAATGGGGATGGGATAGTGGTTGTAAGAGGAGAGAGAAGGAAGGGAGTGGATGAAAGGTGGGGTAAGTGGGGGTTGGGTAGGACCCACTGGTGTCATGAGCTTCTAAATCGAATGCCCCTGCCCCCTTAGGCGTTCAATGCCAAATTTGGGCGTTGATGGGCCAGGGGTGGACCTCTTTTTTTTTGAAGTGTGGGAATGCCAAGAATGGGCATTGAACGCCCAGATGAGACCAAAAATTTGGTCATGGTGCTCCTTGATGGGCGTTGAACGCCCTTGCTTCCTCCTCTTCTAGCGCTGGGCGCCAGTTCTGGCATTCAACGCCAGTAAGGGGTACCTCCAGGGTATTCTATTTTCACTCCTATGCATTTCTGCTTCTGTTCTAGGTGCTACACATGATCACAAACATTAAAAAGATAGAGAAAACTATGGGAATTAATAGAAAATAAAATAATATGAAATCAAGCTAAAATGAAAGAAAGAAAAGTACTATACGTATGGTTGGGTTGCCTCCCAACAAGCGCTTTTTTACCGTTATTAGCTTGACGGACAACTCCTTTACAGAGGTTGATAGAGGCTCAGAACTTCACCCCTCATGGTGCACTTCTGTTTTGTGCTCTCATGAATTAGTTCAACATGTTCCAGAGATAGGATCCGATTCACTGTATGTGGAATGACTAGACTTCTAGTGAAGACAACTCGTATGCCAGGTGAGAAGTCTTCAGTTGGGATCTTCTTGTTCTGCCAGCCCTTGGGTACTTTCTTCTTAGTACCTTCATCCTCAATGGTTAGTAGGGACCGCCCAACACCAAACTTAGGTTTGATGTCTGAGGGCTCTATAAGGCTCTGTATTGAGAGAGAAGGCTGAAACACTAGGTGCTGCATAGTAGTACCTCCTTTATCCAAGAGAGAGAGATGGTTGGGAATCTTAAATAGGATATGATCCTCCCAGAGCCTCAAAATTAGCTCTCCTTTTTCTACATCAATCAAGGCCTTCGCAGTAGCTAGGAAGGGCCTTCCAAGGATGATGGAATCATTCCTATCCTCTCCAGTGTCTAGTATCATGAAGTTCACAGAGAGGTAAAGGTCTTCAACCTTTATAAGGATGTTTTCCACCATGCCATATGCCCGTTTCAGGGACTTGTCTGCCTTTTCCAGTGAGATCTTAATAGGTTACACCTCTTGGATCCCTAGCTTCCTCATCACAGAGAAAGGCATAAGATTGATGCTTGACCCAAGGTCGCATAATGCCTTCTTAAAAGTGATGGTCCTTATTGTACAGAGGATCAGGAAGCTTTCGGAATCTGGCAGCTTTTGAGGCAGCTTTTTTTGGACCAGGACGATGCATTCCTTGGTCAGCACCATAGTCTCATCTTCTTTTAGGGTCGTCTTTTCAGAGATAGCATGTTTCAGACAGACCATTGAGGGGGGTTTCTTCTCCAACAACTCTATAAAAGAGATATTAACTTGTAACCTCCTGAGGACTGCCAGAAACTGAGCAAGTTGCTCATCCTCAGGCTCCTTTTGCAAGGTTAGAGAGGGTTGTTCTTTAGGCTCCTTCATTTCTAGAGGGACATGCATGGGGATACTCTCAGTATCCTCCTGAGCCTTTTCTCCTTCAGTTCCTTAGTAGCAGGTGCCTCCTTGGGTTCAGCCTCAGCTTCCATAGTGATGGCCTTACACTCCTCTTTTGGATTTACTTCTGTGTTGCTTGGAAGAGTATTGGAGGGAGCCTCGAGTATCCTCTTGCTCAGTTGACTTACTTGTATCTCCAAATTCCGAATGGATGACCTAGTTTCTGCCATGAAACTATGAGTGGTCTTGGAGAGGTTAGAGACTATAGTAGCCAGGTCAGAGATGCTTTGTGTGGGTGTCTCCATCTACTACTGAGAGGGTTGAAATTGTCTGTTATTGAACCTGTTTTGATTGGTTCCACCCTGATTATTGTTTAAGCCTTATTGAGGCCTCTACTGATCTCTCCACCCGAAGTTAGGGTGATTCCTCCATCCTTGATTGAAAGTATTTGAATAGGAATTATTATTGGTATTTCTGGAGGAATTTCCCATGTAGTTCACCTCCTCCATGGTGGTCCAAATGTTGTCACCAGCGTCCCTTTTATAAGCTGCCTCTTAAGAATTGGCAGCTGAGCTCTGCACTCCATTTAAGTGCTGGGAGATCATGTTGATCTGTTGGGACATGAGCTTATTCTGTGCCAAAATGGCAACCAGAGTGTCCACCTCTGTGAGTTCTCTCTTATGAGTAGCCCTAGTGTTCACAGGGTTCCTCTCAGAAGTGTACATGTATTGGTTGTTGGCAACCATTTCAATTAGCTCCTATGCCTCCTCAGGTATCTTCTTCATGTGAAGTTAGCCACTAGTAGAGTGATCCAGCGACATCTTGGACATCTCAGAGAGGCCATCGTAGAAGATCTCCAATATGGTCCACTTGAGATCATGTCAGGAGGGCATCTTCTAATAAGCTGTTTATACCTCTCCCATGCTTCATAGAAGGATTCTCCCTCTTTCTGTCTGAAAGTCTGGACTTCCACCCTAAGCTTGCTTAACTTCTGAGGTAGAACGAACTTGGTCAAAAATCCATTGACCACCTTCTCCCATGTATCCAGGCTCTCCTTAGGCTGAGAATCCAGCCATAGCCTTGCTCTATCCCTTATAGCAAAGGGGAAGAACATGAGCTTATAAACCTCTAAGTTCACTCTATTAGTCTTGCCAGTATCACAGATCTGCAGGAAATCAGATTTGAACTTGTTGGGGTCCTCTTGCGAGAGTCCATGAAACTGGCAATTCTATTACACCAGAGTAACCAATTGAGGCTTAAGCTCAAAGTTCTTTACACCAATGGCAGAAATGGATATGATGCGCCCATAGAAGTCAGATGTGGGTATAGTATAAGAGCCAAGGACTTTTCTTGCATGTCCTTCAACATTTGGATAGCTGCCATGACTGTATCTTCAGCTTCTTGTTCTAGGGAGTTTGTGAGATTCTTTCTGGCTTTGCTAGCTTGAGCTTGTTGCAAATGCCGCCTTAAGGTCCTCTTAGGTTCAGGATCAGGATCAAGAAGGGCTTCCTTATCCCTGTTCCTGCTCATAAACAAGAAGAAACAAACCAAAAAAAGGAAAAGAAGGGAGCCTCTATGTCAGAGTATAGAAGGCTCCCTGTGAAAAATTCTAATAAAGAAATCAAATGAGATAAAGTAAAAAAATTTGAAAATAAAGGTGTCTTTAGTTTAAAAATTTTTCAAAAATAAAGAGAAAGAAAGAAGTTAAGTTTTCAAAAAAAGAAAGAAAGAAAAGAATAATTAAAAAGACACCAAATTTAAAAATAAAACAATAAAAGACAAACAATTAACTAACAAGATTTGAAATTAAAGATAAAAATTTTCAAAAATCAGAGAAGAAAAAGTCAAATCAAGATTTTGAAATTCAAACTGGAAAGAAAGAAAAACAAAAGAAAAACCAAACTTAAAATTAAAACAAGATATGGCAACAATTAATTAAAAAGATTTGAAAATAAAGATAAAAGATTTGGTTTTAATTTTTTTTTCGAAAGTTGAAAAAAGAGAAAATATCAAACTTAAAATTTGAAATTAAAAATAAGCTAACTAAAGCAAGATTAGAAAATCAATAGATAAATAATATAAAGTTCAAGAATCAAGAAAGATAAACAAGATATGATTTGAAAATTTAAAAAATCACTAACAAGAATCACCAACTTTAAAATTTGAAATTAAAATTAAGATAAAGATGCAAGAATTGTCTTAAAAGTTTTTTAAATTTAAAATTTAAAAGGAAAGGGTTCTTAAAATTTTTTGAAATTAAAAAAGAAAACAAATTAAGGAGACACCAGACTTAAAATTTGAATTTGAATAAAGATAAGATAAAAATGCAAAAAGACTAAATTAAAATTTCGAAAGTTAAAAGAAAGGGTTTTGAAAATTTTGAAATTCGAAAAGAAAAGGAAAACACTAAAAAAATACCAAATTTAAAAATTTTGAAATCAAATACACTAATTTAAAAAAAATTGAGAGAGAAACACTATTCACCAAACTTAAAAATTTTGAAATTAAACAAGGGAAAAAAACCTAAAAAAATTCGAACAAAAAGAAAGAAAAGTTAAAACAAGATAGAAATCGAAAGTTCAAGAAAGAAAATGAGATCAATTTTCAAAAATCAAGAAGACATAATTAAATAAAAAACTAATAAAAATACCTGATATAAGCAACAAGACAACTGGTAGTTGTCAATCTCGAACAATCTCCGGCAACGGCGCCAAAAACTTGGTGCGCGAAAATTGAACTCGCACAACTTTACCGGCAAGTGCACCGGGTCGTCCAAGTAATACCTCGGGTGAGTGAGGGTCGATCCCACGAGGATTATTGGATTGAGCAAGCAATAGTTATCTCGCTGGACTTAGTCAAGCAATTAGAAAAAGAGTTGTTGTTGTTGAATTCGCATAAGACAAGAAAGTAAAGAAAAGCAATTAAAGATTGATAAAGATATAATATATGAAAGCAGTTAAGGTTTCGGAGATACTTATGCTTTCAGATTAATCCTTCTTACTCACTATTCCAACAACGAGTGATTCATTCCATGGAAAACCGTGACCATAGATAAGGCTATGGTCACAGTTTTCAGGAGGGGTGACCATAGAGGCTATGGTCATGGTAAAAATCGTAAGCATAGATAAGGTTATGGTCACGGTGAAAAAATATGGTCTAAAGTGTCAGAATTTGAAAATTATAACTGTGACCATAGATAAAAAAACTGTGACCATAGACCTATGGCCACGATTGAATAGGTCACGGTAAAAAACCGTGACCATAGGTCCAAAACCGTGACCAAAGATTTATGGTCACCCTTTTTATTACCGTGACCATATGCCTTTTTTTGTAGTGATTAGTGATTAAAACCTAATGTCTTAGCGAGTTAATCTCCCCTGACCTTACTAAAACGCCACAGACAAGGTCAATTCTTTCAGTTCAGAGGATGAAGCTCAAAAATCTAGTTTAGCGCCACAAAAACCTGAATTACCCAAAGCTAACCAGATTATATGTCACATATCTAATTAGCCCAGATAAATTGTGATTTAGGAGGAGTGCTTTCAAGCTGTAGCCCAAGCAAGATATGTAACACCCTACCACGCTAAGCTTTACGCTTAAGCCGTAAAACAGAGGTGGTGTGGTATTACGACCTCTAAAATAAAATAAGTACATATAATAGCAGAAGAATTATAATATGCTAGGAGCCGCGAAGAAAAGAGGAAACAAAATCGCAAAATAAAAGCGCAACGCTCAAGGAACGGGTTAACCTGCGTGCTAAGGAAACCATAACTATTAAACATACGATAACAGAAGTAGGAATAGAGTGCCAAAGATACAAAATAACAAGCTCCTAACTCAGCCTGCGAAGTCAAGACTGGCCGGAGAATATTTACATATATATACATACATATCCAGAACCCAAAAGTACATATACATAATCCTGCCTCTCCATAAACCTCTAGGAGGATCAAAAGAACAAGTTATGTGGAGAGAAAACCAAGTATATATATACACATCATAGCATAACAAAATAACCCTGTAACCACTCCGCTTCAAGGGTCCAGACGCCTAACGAGATGTCTCTCGACCTGCATCTGAAAAACAACAACATAGTATGGAATGAGAACCGGAGGTTCTCAGTATGGTAAAGGTGCCACACACATAATATATAAGGTCCTGGGAATGCCAGAGGCAATCCTAGAACGCCGACACTCAGATTATAGAGCTTAAAGTATTAAATAGAAGCCATAAAAGGTGGTTTACTAAGGATATTTAAACCTAACTTAACTTAACCTTAAATCTAAATCCCATTCTGTCATTCCTCCTTACCTCCAACTCCATCATGCATTTTCATAGACAAGTAATCAAACAAAGGCAAGCACAAGAAGGTTACAAGTACTGCAGATAACAAATATACATTTAACATGGCAAGTACATTTAGGCACACCCAGTTAATACACAAGCAAGTAGTTCAAGTAATATGCATATGATGCATGCCTGTCCTATGGCTGATGAGGCTCATCTTTCGGTTATCCAGCCAACCCGACAAGTCTGAATTGTACTTAGACTGTCCCCCGACGTGCATCCCCAAGAGTCTATGCATAGTTTTTCTCAAATAATCAATAATACTCAATGGGGGTAACATTCCCGGGAATTTATATAGTGCCCGGTCACACACTTACGTCGTAGGGTCAACAGAGTATCGAGTTTTCAACCTGGTACACGTGGTGGCAAGCCACGGCACTTAATCCAGGGAATCTCGTATCTCAGATTATTCAAATTCATAAGCCATATAAATAATTCAATTATAATTCATCAACTTCAACATCATTCTCAATCGCATTTCATTCATCATCATACATCAATCCTTATCCTTCATTATCACACCTCCCATTTCGTCCATCAATAGTTTCCAATTCAAAACATAACTCATTCTTTTCTAAATGAATCAAACTTAAAACATACTCATTTTCTTAATAACTCTAAATCAAACCATATAACCTTTGAATCTAAATCTTTTTGAATAATCATATAAACAAAATCTCTAATTTTTTATAAAATTTCGGCAGCATCTCCTCTAAAACTCGGACTTTGCCACCCTTTTCGGGTCTAAACCTGCTTCCTTTTCAAATCAACATATCCTTCCTCATTATCATAACAATCTCCACAAAAAAATCTACCTCAGATCAACAATTAAACTCATACAATATTCAAATCCAACAACCAAAATTCAACTAAGAATCATAGTTCACAAATCCTAGGCTTTTAACACAAAATACCTCAAATCAATAATTCACCGAATCATTAATTAATCAACAAGCACCAAACCAACCATGTTCATCAACAATAACATTCAACTATAATTCTCTCCAAATTAACATAACAACATTCACCATCCAAAATTAATAACTAATTATCCAATAAACTTCAACCAATTATATTCATCGACAAATTACTAAATATTAAACATACACCTGCATTCCAACTTATCCTATGGTCATCTAGCCTAAGTTTTCACAGAACATTATATATTAAATGCAAGAAACCTAAACCATACCTTAGCCAATTTCCACGTAACGACCAAAGCTATTTATTCAAAATCAAGACAGCCCCTCAAAACTTAACTAATCCGCTTCCTCCAAGTTCCAGTATTCACAATTTCAATCTCCAATTATTTATTCACAACCTAATACACATTCATAACACATATATATATAATTTAATAC
The DNA here is from genome assembly GCF_003086295.3 of Arachis hypogaea. Classification (NCBI taxonomy): domain Eukaryota; kingdom Viridiplantae; phylum Streptophyta; class Magnoliopsida; order Fabales; family Fabaceae; genus Arachis; species Arachis hypogaea. Next base: position 59,488,876 of record NC_092042.1, on the reverse strand, counting down.
TCAAAGCTCAAATTCAATGAAAATAAAATAGAATTATCGTATCCTCACCTTACCCAAGCTTCACATAAGCAAGAGTGAACGTTTCTCTCAAGCTAATTGGATCCTAAAACATCAGAAATCAAAGAAATTCAATATTCCCACTTCAAATTCGAAATTTGGGGGAAGATGAAGCTGAGAGTGATTAAACAAGTTACCAATGAAATTGTTCCGGTAGAAATGTAGAGCTCGATGCGGTGGACGCGTGGCCGCAAACGGTGCGGCAATCGGAGCTCGGACGGAGAAGTTACGGGGGTTGGAATGTTACCGTAAGGGTTCGGGAGTGTTTTTCTCCTCCCTGGGCATTTTCATGCTGCAGCTGGTGAAATGGAGAAGAAGGGCTTTCGGGCTCATTAAAAGTGTGGGTCTGGTTGGACCGACAGCCAGGTTCGGGCCCGGTTCAACCGGTTCGGCCCGTTCGGTCCAATTTTGACCGTTTTCTTCGAAATTGGTGTCAAAATTCTCGTTTCGATGAGCTCTATCCTAATTTAATATAATATTCACATTTCTAATCCTCCTTATTAAAAACTAATTTATTAACTAATTTAACCGGGGTTTACAAGATAACTCTGTCGAGAATCACAAGTGCAAATATAGAATAAGGGGTCATACTGACGTTCCACCCTAGATTCATAAGATTAAGAACGAAAACAACAGCTTAGAATTGAATCAAACATGAATCGAAGTAGAAGAGTAATAGTATTAATCCATAGAAACAAGCAGAGCTCCTAACCTTAACAAGGAGGTTTAGTGACTCATGCTTTACAAAAGTAAAAGAAGATCAAAAAATAATGTTCTGTGCTTTAAACCTTAGTGATCTCCTCTTTAAATAGGAAATACTAACCCTAAAAGATGTTAATTTAAATTTAAAAAATATAAGGATAAGACTAGATAAGCTAAGGAGTGCTAAAATCCACTTTGGGCCCACTTTAGTCATGTGCTTCGGTCAAGCCTGCCATTCAACATGGGATATAGGTGTTGAACGCCCATAAGGGGGGGGGGGTGAGCTCGCTGTCTTCTGCTCACTAGCTGGCGTTGAACGCCAGTTTTGAGGGTTCAACGCTGGGGCCTGGTCCTTTTTGGGCGTTAAGAGCTAGAAGTGGATGTTTAACGCCCGTTTTGGCAGTCATTTTGAAAGAGAAGTATGGACTATCATATATTGCTGGAAAGCTCTAGAAGTTAGCTTTAGAACACCATTGAGACTGCACCAATTGGACTTTGATAGCTCAAGATATGCTCATTGGAATGCACAAAGGTCAGGATTGATAGCATCTACTATCCTTTCTTTGTCTCTGAACAAGATTCTGCCAAATTCGCCCAAAAATCACTTAAAATCATAAAAATAACACAAAACCCAAAGTAGCATCCAAAAAATAATTTTTACACTAAAACATGCTAAAAGTTAATAAAATATAACTAAAAACACTAAGAAAATGATATAAAAAAGGTACAAAATGCTCACGCATCAACCCCTGCTAATATGCCAGGGGTCGATCCGAACCTTATATGTCACAAGTTGGTAGTCAACCCTAACTCCCGACCTATAAGACAAAAGAAGTGAAATTTTGGCACGGAGAGAAGAAATGCAGCAGTAGCAGAAATACAGAAATTTCTGGATGCAGGCTTCATCCGAGAAATCCGATTTTTCTCGTGGCTAGTAAACGTGGTAATGGTCAAGAAGAGCTCAAGGAAATGGTGAATGTGTGTAGATTTTACAGATTTGAATAAAGCTTGCCTGAAGGATTCCTATCCACTACCGAACATTGATAGGCTTTTAGACGACACCTCAAGATATCAAGTTCTCAGCTTCATGGATGCATATTCTGGTTATAACCAAATACAAATGTACCTAGATGACGAAGACAAGATGGCATTTGTAACTAACCAAGGTAAATTTTGCTATAAAGTAATGCCTTTCGGACTAAAAAATGCGGGGACAACTTATCAGAGACTGATGGACAAAGTCTTCAAAGATCAAGTTGGACGAAACATCAAGATATATGTCGACAATATGATCGTCAAATCAGGTTTAGAGAAATAGTATGAAAATGATCTTCAAGAGGTTTTTCAACAGCTTAGAAAATACAATATGAGGCTAAACACTAGAAAAATATGCATTCGGAGTACAAAAAGGTAATTCCTGGGATTTCTAATCACAAAAAGGGGAATAGAAGCCAACCCTGAAAAAATGCCAGGCCGTCATAAGCATGCAGTCACCTCGAACTATCAAAGAAGTACAACGTCTCACAGGTCGTCTGGCCGCCTTGTCCCAATTTTTACCAGCGGCAGCCGCCAAATCATACCATTTCTTCAACACCATGAAGAAGGCTGACAAGTTCATCTGGACAGAAGAATGTGAAAAGGCCTTCACTGAATTCAAACACATCCTAGGGTCACCACCTAACCTAAAAAAACCAGAACAAGGTAAACCGTTTTTCGTATTCCTTTCAATTTCCACGAACACGATCAGTTCTGTGCTTGTAACAAAAATAGGGAAAGAGCAACACCCAGTGTACTTCATGAACAAAGTCTTACAAAATGCCAGGACAAGGTACCCGATGATAGAAAAATTAGGATTTGGTTTGTTCATTACTGCTCAGCAACTGTGACATTACTTTCAAACACATCCAATAATATTTTGGACTAGTCACCCCTTGCGACAATATTATCACGACCAGATTTAGCAGGCCGACTCACAAAATGGGCTATAGAGCTCTCTGAATTTGATATTTCATACCAATCACGAGGATCACCTAAATCCCAAGTGATAAACCCCAATTTTGTGGTTTATCTTGTGTTTAATTTAGGGAATTTTATCAATTTTTCTCACATTTATTCAATGAAATAGCATGGTTTTGTAATTCTCCCTAAATTTGTGCTTAAGAGTGAAAACATGCTTTTTAGGCATTTAATTTTCTAATTTTAATTCACTTTAATTCTATTTGATGCCTTGATGTGTTTGTTGAGTGATTTCAAGTTCATAAGGCAAGTAGTGGATGGAGGAAGTGAAGAGAAAAGCATGCAAAGAGGAGAATTCATGAAGAAATGAGCATTTGGAGAATTTATGGCCACGCGCACCCGTCACCCACGCGTATGTGTGATTAGGATATTTGCAAGCTGCGCGCACGCGTCAGCCATGTGTACGCGCGAGGAGGAATTTTGCAAACGACGCACACGCGTCGTCCATGCACGTGCGCGACAAGCGGCACGTGACCTCATTAAAGTGAATTCGCTGAGGGGCGATTTCTGAGCTTCCCAGGGCTAAATCAAACTCGTTTTTGAGGCTATTTCATGCAGAATTGAAGATTGGACAAAGGGGGAGCAATTAGTTTTAGGTTAGCATCATGTAAGTTAGTTTTCTAGAGAGAGAAGCCCGCTCCCTTTTCTCTCTAGAATTAGGGTTTTAGGTTAATTGCATCTTAGATATAGGGTTTAATTCTTACTTTCATCTACTTTTTCTTTATAATTTCTTGTTCCTATATCTTTGTTCTTCTTAGTTTCTTGTTAATTTCCCTTTTATGCCTCTTTTTATGTTGATGAACTCTTGTTAGATTTGGATTTCCTTTAATGCAATTTGATATTTTATGTTCCTTTTATGTTCTTATGGTTAATTACTTTGTTTATTGTTAATTTCTTGCATTGGGTAGTTGTAGAATTTATATTTCTTGCCATTTATGATGCCTTCCTTTTCTGCCTTCCAAGTGTTTGACAAAATACTTGGTTAGATATTAGAGTAGCTTTTTGAGCATTCTTGGCTTGGAAGAGGAATTTGGAAATCTTGAGTCATGAATACCCAACTTATGTTGGTGATCTAGAGTTGTTAGCTAATATTGTTTTCATTGACGCTAATCTTTTTCTAATTCAATTAGTAAGTTGATTAGGACTTTTGGATTGAGATTAACTAGTCTTATTTGACTTTCTCTCGTGTGAAGATAACATTGTACTTTCTTCCATTGTTGGAGATGACTAAATAGGATAAGCTCTTGAAAATTATTGTTATGACTAGTGACTAGGATAGAAGGCCTATATTCTCAATCCTTGCCATGAATGTCTCTCTTTATCATTTGCTTTCTTCAGTTGCTTGCTTTATTTTCTTGCCATTTATTTTCTTGCCCCTTTTTACCAAATCAAACCCCCATTGTTCCTTCATAGCCAATAATTGATCACTTCATTGCAATTCTTTGTGAGAGGACCCGAGGTTTGAATACTTCGGTTAATTTTTATTGGGGTTTGTACTTGTGACAACCAATATTAAAATTTGATGTGAGAGTTATTAGTTGGTTTGGAGCTATGCTTACAACGAAATTCTTTTCTATTGAGAAATTCTAGACCAACGATAATTCTCACTATCAAATTTTTGGCGCCGTTGCCGGGGAATTGCAATGTATGCTTGTTATTAGTTATTGTACATATGTCAATATTGTAAATAGCTTGGTTTCTAGTTTTTTTTTGTTAGTTTTTGCTAGTTTTAGGATTTGGTTTTCTTTGTTTCTTATTAGATTTTATTTTCATTTGCTCTTGCTACCATGAATTCTCAACCCTTTGGCTATGAGTTTGGTGTAAATTATGTTGTAGGAAATAGAAACTACAATGACAACATGCATCAAGGATGGAACAATCAAAGATGGGAGGAGCCTTAAGAAATTGATCACTCTTCATGTCTCTAAGCATTGTCCGACTTCATCTCGGAGTTCACGAACAAAGAGGAAACACCCAAAACATGGGAACTATACATAGATGGAGCATTGAATGAAAACTGATGTGGAGCAGGAATCCTTCTGAAGGACGATACTGGAGTTCGAGCCGAACAGTCAATCAAATTCCTCTTTGAAACAACCAATAACCAAGCCAAATATGAAGCTCTCCTAGCAGGCCTACGACTAGCCAAGAAAATAGAAGTCACAAGCTTAAAGGTATACTATGATTTACTCCTAGTAGTACAGCAGGTAAACGGCCACTTTCAGGTACGAGATCCACCTCCAGAGACTTATCCGACTCATTCCTCTTCCTCTTCAAAGATGCCGAAGCTTGAACAGCAGAATGTGCAGCATCTCCACCAACTTTCTTCACAACGCCAGAAACACTACCACCTTTCTCTTTCTTCCTATGTAGATAGGATTGGAGCCGAGATGTGTTCAAATGAGGGACTCATCAAATTATACGTCAGCAAACCAGAAAAGATCTAACAAAAAATACAGGTTCTCACTACTTATATATGTTTTCAATCCATCTTTGTCATTTTTTTTTCAAAATGTAGCTGATCAAAAATAGACAAACATTCTCCAACAGCAAAATTTTCTATTAGAAATTCCAATAAAAGGTCCTCCTCCTCACTCCTCTTAGTAGCCTTAAGGATCTGCATCGGCTCTGAGCACAAATACAGAAGGTACTTCTCTATTAATTCGTTATCTAAATAAAATGAATACTCGGACTCTACAGACCAAACCTTCACGAACATGGACTTAAAGTTTTTAAAAGTAGATTTATACAACAGGAAAATGGAGTGCCCGGATAGCTACTGAGAAAAACCCAAATCCCTTTCCACACCCCTTTCGATTGAAATAAAGAAAATAAAACGTTAAGAGAAAAAGAAAACTCCAGGAAATCATCAAACATTCAAACACACGCAGAAACGCTAAGGAATGAGGGTGTAACTGCAAAGGTGCACAATTAAGCTGAGTCAAGACTTTACACTCAAAATAAAAAAACAGAAATTTTACATGCAACTCAGTAAAACAGGGAGTATACATATAAAAATACTCCCAATTCCCTCTCCTTTCACAGACTCTCTCTTCACTGGTACAGGGGAGAAGTTCGACGCGAACCTCGGACCCCTCCCTTAAAAGCTTCAGAGTTTCCAACTCACGAAGCGACTCAGCATCACAGTATAATGACGCGTGAGTCTTCACATCAACATGAACCCAATGGTACGGATTCTCTTTGTTCATTTCGACTACTTTAATCTTGTCCTTTCCTTTTCTCTAGCCATTTTTCAGGAGCGAATGAGACAGAGAACGTGAGAAGACAAACCTTTCGAAGACATATCTTTTTACACACTTATGCAAATTCAACTAGCGTAGCGCATTGTGCTTTTTCAAGAAGGAAACGGCAATAAAGTTTAATTGCAACCCACTACTTTAGTGGGAAGTAAAGCTGCCTACGTGGCCAATACAAATGGTTCGTATCCCACTTAGCCAAAAAAAAATTATTGCGGCCTAGTTAACAAGGTAAGTCATTATTAAAACCGGTCTTTTCTTTTTTTTTCTTTTCTTTTTTTTCTTTTCTGAAACGATTAATAAAAATAGATTATGAAAAATAATAATTTTGAAACACAAACTTAAAACACACGTTGAGCTTGGGAGCTACAATACCTCCCCCTTAAAACACCAAGGTATAACTTCATAAGGATAAGCTCAACTTGCTAAACTACGTTTTCCAAGTTATGCTTGGGAGCTATGTACTTTATCCCTAATACATCGGATGGACCGAGTTATACCTCGGCACGCTCGCCCACGTTTCAAAAACTAATGACTCTATTCCAACAACCTCTTCTCCAGAATCTCGCTCCAAAGTCGGTCACGAATATCTCGGCTCAAGCCGATGACTTATTCAGTCTCAACCAATCTATATAACAGGAACAAGACGGATAATGAGAGGCAGATCACAAAAAAGCAACAAACTAATTATATACTCGCTTTTCTTGATAATTCTGTATTAACTTGAGCTGTCAGACTCATCAGGATCAACACAAAATCGACATATAAATCGGAAGAAGTATCCTTGCTAGAACAATATATATTTAATAATATTTATATTTGTATTAATAATTATGAATAATAAAAAATATAATTAATTTAAAATAAGTGAATATAAAATTAAAATAATATCAAAAAAAATAATTGTATGTTTTTATTATAAAGTAATAGTTATTATATAAAATAACAAAAAATAATATTGACAAGAATAAAAAAGTATATAGTAACAAAGAGGACCTAAATTTAAACTTTATCATTATCAAATTTAAAATTTTTAACTTAGCAATTCGGTTAGATCGATTTTTATCAATTTTTATTGATTTTGATCGATTTTTTATAAAATTTGACCCATTTTTGTTGATTCTAAATCTATAACAGTTCTAAAATTTAATTTGCTCGATTAAAAATTTGATTTATTGATTTTTTACCGAGAGGTGCAGTCCAATTCTAATAATTATACTTATGGCTGTCGATAAAATTATAATTTTTATTTTATTTATTTAATTATTTTAAAAGGAGGCGGCTAGTTACTCTCCCGCCGGAATATGAAAACCAATTTTATTGGGAGAAGTCAGATTTGGATTAGTCTTGCGTAAAGAGGCATGATAGCAATTTCACGTACAAAACAAAGAATGCACGATTAAAATTGAGATTAAGATATGAGCGGATTTTATTCGCTAAATTGTGACAGGTGACGAATGACGATTTGCTAGCGGATGAGTGACGCACTATAAAATATATTTAATTAAAATATTTTATTTATAAAATATGTGAGCTGAGAAATCGTCGAGCCAAATTGGGCAATGCTTCCTGAAATTGTTCACATTCTATATCTGTCGCAGAAGTCGGAACCGACCTTGAATAACAAACAATTTGCCAATTTCGTACATCTGAAAGCTTGAAAGTCAAATTGAGATTTATTTCTGGACATTCGGCTTCTTTTTTTTCCTAACTTTGTCTTGGAATTTTTTAAACAATTGAAACAAATTATATGCAGTTTTAAAACTATTTATACTTTTATATTTTATTATTTATTATTTTAAAAATATACATTTATATTGGTTACAATGTACAAAGAGATAAATAATACATTTTATAAATGACATGTTCTAAACCAATGGTTACCTACAAATCCAATCCAATTTATTTTTCAATTCAAATCACATTATTTTTAATTTAAATAGATTAAAAATAAAAGGAAAAACTATTAAAATAGAACCCCGTCACAAAAAATAATTTTTATAACGACAAAAATATCTTTAAAATATTATAAAATATAACAAAAATAACTAAAAATAATATTATTTTTTTAAAATAGTAAATAATTTTTATATTTGACAAACCATTTATACATTTGAACTAAAATTTTGTATAAATATTTGAATAATTATTTAAAAAGTATATACGAAAAATCGAATAAAAATTTAACCTCTAGAATTTTTTTTTATTTTTTTAAAGTATTCTTAGTTATTAATAAAAAAAATCATATAAAAAATCTACTTATCATAAAATCGTCAAATTTTAAAGATAAAATTATTTTATTTTTCTAATAATACTTATAAAAAATTATATCATCAGAATCTAAATTTTAAAGAACTTTTTAAAAATATATATTTTACGTAAGATATTTTTGTCATGTATTAAAATATTTTAAAAATATTTTTGTTATTAATAAAAATAAAGATTATTTTTGCCAGCTTTCTAATAATTCGAGTGTGAAATTAGTAGTTTATTCTAAAAATAAATTTAAATCCATACCGTTCCTTTGCAAGTCAAAGGCTTTAGCCTATTATAATCTTTTAGTCCTGTAATATACAAAATTAAACTACATAAACATGGTTAATTATCAGTATTGATGATATAATATCAGACACAATTAGAGATGACTCAAGTAAAATCATTTCATTTTTTCCCACATTCCCTAAAAATAAATAAATCCTAGGCTAATCTTACGTTTTGAACATACAATTCATTATGAACAATACAATACTATGAAAGCATTTTCTAGAAATTTCAGATGTGACCACCAATATAATTAAATCCATTATGAACAAGGTTTCAGAACTCATCAATAAAATTAAAAGTCAAATTATGAAATTATCATAGTTCCAAATATTAAAAAACTCAACAAAAAGATGAGGTTAATTATATGACTTTTAGACATTAATTGCTGTTATAATGAGACATTAATGCAGTTTATAACAATAATTAATAGTCAAGTTTTTAGGTTATTATATCTAATTGTGCTTCGATCAAATGTATCATATAATTAAAAGTTAACTCTTGCTGATAATTATAGTTTGAAAAGTTTTTCATTAATGTAGTTGCCATGAAAAAATAAAGTTAATTAAAAAATATATAATATTCTTTTTAGTTGATTTATAAAAGAAATCAATCTCATTTAAATTGAAAATTAATCATTTTAATAAATATTTAATATAAATTTTTAAATAGACTATTAAGTAAAAAAAAAAAAAAAAAAAAAAAAAAAAAAAAAAAAAAAATTTTATTATACTATGAAAAATTCATGTATAAACATTGTCTTTATAAGGATTCCTCCACTTGTGCATTATGGTAATGAAAATACAAATAAAGCTTATTTTTAAATAAATTAAAATTTGCTTGTGGAAAGAAGAAGAAGAGAAAAAGAAGAGAAAATATGGAGATGAAATGGTTTCGCAGTGTAAAAAGTATTGGTGTGTAAAATGAAGTAGAATGATTTATATAATGGATGAATTCGGTCATTTAGGTATTGGTGAAAGTGTTTTAATTGAAGTAGATTTTATGAAGAGTGGATGATGTGAGTAAGTAATTGAAGAGAGATGAAGTGTTGGAAGGATATAAATGTTATAGATTAAGGTAAGGTAAATGTTAGGTGGGATCCTGGGGTCAAGATCTGAGATGATCTTGTGTCCACAGATCCTGAGGTGATCATGTGGTCAAGATCCTGAGGGTCAAGGAATTACATCTGCACAAATAGCATGAAAATGCTTTGCATACATTCTGGCGTTAAATGCAGTGATGCACGTTCTGGGCGTTCAACA
>NC_092042.1:59407142-59478041 GCF_003086295.3 Arachis hypogaea | reverse complement strand
TTACTTTTTCTTTATAATTTCTTGTTCCTATATCTTTGTTCTTCTTAGTTTCTTGTTAATTTCCTTTTATGCCTCTTTTTATGTTGATGAACTCTTGTTAGATTTGGATTTCCTTTAATGCAATTTGATATTTTATGTTCCTTTTATGTTCTTATGGTTAATTACTTTGTTTATTGTTAATTTCTTGCATTGGGTAGTTGTAGAATTTATATTTCTTGCCATTTATGATGCCTTCCTTTTCTGCCTTCCAAGTGTTTGACAAAATACTTGGTTAGATATTAGAGTAGCTTTTTGAGCATTCTTGGCTTGGAAGAGGAATTTGGAAATCTTGAGTCATGAATACCCAACTTATGTTGGTGATCTAGAGTTGTTAGCTAATATTGTTTTCATTGACGCTAATCTTTTTCTAATTCAATTAGTAAGTTGATTAGGACTTTTGGATTGAGATTAACTAGTCTTATTTGACTTTCTCTCGTGTGAAGATAACATTGTACTTTCTTCATTGTTGGAGATGACTAAATAGGATAAGCTCTTGAAAATTATTGTTATGACTAGTGACTAGGATAGAAGGCCTATATTCTCAATCCTTGCCATGAATGTCTCTCTTTATCATTTGCTTTCTTCAGTTGCTTGCTTTATTTTCTTGCCATTTATTTTCTTGCCCCTTTTTACCAAATCAAACCCCCATTGTTCCTTCATAGCCAATAATTGATCACTTCATTGCAATTCTTTGTGAGAGGACCCGAGGTTTGAATACTTCGGTTAATTTTTATTGGGGTTTGTACTTGTGACAACCAATATTAAAATTTGATGTGAGAGTTATTAGTTGGTTTGGAGCTATGCTTACAACGAAATTCTTTTCTATTGAGAAATTCTAGACCAACGATAATTCTCACTATCAAATTTTTGGCGCCGTTGCCGGGGAATTGCAATGTATGCTTGTTATTAGTTATTGTACATATGTCAATATTGTAAATAGCTTGGTTTCTAGTTTTTTTTTGTTAGTTTTTGCTAGTTTTAGGATTTGGTTTTCTTTGTTTCTTATTAGATTTTATTTTCATTTGCTCTTGCTACCATGAATTCTCAACCCTTTGGCTATGAGTTTGGTGTAAATTATGTTGTAGGAAATAGAAACTACAATGACAACATGCATCAAGGATGGAACAATCAAAGATGGGAGGAGCCTTAAGAAATTGATCACTCTTCATGTCTCTAAGCATTGTCCGACTTCATCTCGGAGTTCACGAACAAAGAGGAAACACCCAAAACATGGAACTATACATAGATGGAGCATTGAATGAAAACTGATGTGGAGCAGGAATCCTTCTGAAGGACGATACTGGAGTTCGAGCCGAACAGTCAATCAAATTCCTCTTTGAAACAACCAATAACCAAGCCAAATATGAAGCTCTCCTAGCAGGCCTACGACTAGCCAAGAAAATAGAAGTCACAAGCTTAAAGGTATACTATGATTTACTCCTAGTAGTACAGCAGGTAAACGGCCACTTTCAGGTACGAGATCCACCTCCAGAGACTTATCCGACTCATTCCTCTTCCTCTTCAAAGATGCCGAAGCTTGAACAGCAGAATGTGCAGCATCTCCACCAACTTTCTTCACAACGCCAGAAACACTACCACCTTTCTCTTTCTTCCTATGTAGATAGGATTGGAGCCGAGATGTGTTCAAATGAGGGACTCATCAAATTATACGTCAGCAAACCAGAAAAGATCTAACAAAAAATACAGGTTCTCACTACTTATATATGTTTTCAATCCATCTTTGTCATTTTTTTTTCAAAATGTAGCTGATCAAAAATAGACAAACATTCTCCAACAGCAAAATTTTCTATTAGAAATTCCAATAAAAGGTCCTCCTCCTCACTCCTCTTAGTAGCCTTAAGGATCTGCATCGGCTCTGAGCACAAATACAGAAGGTACTTCTCTATTAATTCGTTATCTAAATAAAATGAATACTCGGACTCTACAGACCAAACCTTCACGAACATGGACTTAAAGTTTTTAAAAGTAGATTTATACAACAGGAAAATGGAGTGCCCGGATAGCTACTGAGAAAAACCCAAATCCCTTTCCACACCCCTTTCGATTGAAATAAAGAAAATAAAACGTTAAGAGAAAAAGAAAACTCCAGGAAATCATCAAACATTCAAACACACGCAGAAACGCTAAGGAATGAGGGTGTAACTGCAAAGGTGCACAATTAAGCTGAGTCAAGACTTTACACTCAAAATAAAAAAACAGAAATTTTACATGCAACTCAGTAAAACAGGGAGTATACATATAAAAATACTCCCAATTCCCTCTCCTTTCACAGACTCTCTCTTCACTGGTACAGGGGAGAAGTTCGACGCGAACCTCGGACCCCTCCCTTAAAAGCTTCAGAGTTTCCAACTCACGAAGCGACTCAGCATCACAGTATAATGACGCGTGAGTCTTCACATCAACATGAACCCAATGGTACGGATTCTCTTTGTTCATTTCGACTACTTTAATCTTGTCCTTTCCTTTTCTCTAGCCATTTTTCAGGAGCGAATGAGACAGAGAACGTGAGAAGACAAACCTTTCGAAGACATATCTTTTTACACACTTATGCAAATTCAACTAGCGTAGCGCATTGTGCTTTTTCAAGAAGGAAACGGCAATAAAGTTTAATTGCAACCCACTACTTTAGTGGGAAGTAAAGCTGCCTACGTGGCCAATACAAATGGTTCGTATCCCACTTAGCCAAAAAAAAATTATTGCGGCCTAGTTAACAAGGTAAGTCATTATTAAAACCGGTCTTTTCTTTTTTTTTCTTTTCTTTTTTTTCTTTTCTGAAACGATTAATAAAAATAGATTATGAAAAATAATAATTTTGAAACACAAACTTAAAACACACGTTGAGCTTGGGAGCTACAATACCTCCCCCTTAAAACACCAAGGTATAACTTCATAAGGATAAGCTCAACTTGCTAAACTACGTTTTCCAAGTTATGCTTGGGAGCTATGTACTTTATCCCTAATACATCGGATGGACCGAGTTATACCTCGGCACGCTCGCCCACGTTTCAAAAACTAATGACTCTATTCCAACAACCTCTTCTCCAGAATCTCGCTCCAAAGTCGGTCACGAATATCTCGGCTCAAGCCGATGACTTATTCAGTCTCAACCAATCTATATAACAGGAACAAGACGGATAATGAGAGGCAGATCACAAAAAAGCAACAAACTAATTATATACTCGCTTTTCTTGATAATTCTGTATTAACTTGAGCTGTCAGACTCATCAGGATCAACACAAAATCGACATATAAATCGGAAGAAGTATCCTTGCTAGAACAATATATATTTAATAATATTTATATTTGTATTAATAATTATGAATAATAAAAAATATAATTAATTTAAAATAAGTGAATATAAAATTAAAATAATATCAAAAAAAATAATTGTATGTTTTTATTATAAAGTAATAGTTATTATATAAAATAACAAAAAATAATATTGACAAGAATAAAAAAGTATATAGTAACAAAGAGGACCTAAATTTAAACTTTATCATTATCAAATTTAAAATTTTTAACTTAGCAATTCGGTTAGATCGATTTTTATCAATTTTTATTGATTTTGATCGATTTTTTATAAAATTTGACCCATTTTTGTTGATTCTAAATCTATAACAGTTCTAAAATTTAATTTGCTCGATTAAAAATTTGATTTATTGATTTTTTACCGAGAGGTGCAGTCCAATTCTAATAATTATACTTATGGCTGTCGATAAAATTATAATTTTTATTTTATTTATTTAATTATTTTAAAAGGAGGCGGCTAGTTACTCTCCCGCCGGAATATGAAAACCAATTTTATTGGGAGAAGTCAGATTTGGATTAGTCTTGCGTAAAGAGGCATGATAGCAATTTCACGTACAAAACAAAGAATGCACGATTAAAATTGAGATTAAGATATGAGCGGATTTTATTCGCTAAATTGTGACAGGTGACGAATGACGATTTGCTAGCGGATGAGTGACGCACTATAAAATATATTTAATTAAAATATTTTATTTATAAAATATGTGAGCTGAGAAATCGTCGAGCCAAATTGGGCAATGCTTCCTGAAATTGTTCACATTCTATATCTGTCGCAGAAGTCGGAACCGACCTTGAATAACAAACAATTTGCCAATTTCGTACATCTGAAAGCTTGAAAGTCAAATTGAGATTTATTTCTGGACATTCGGCTTCTTTTTTTTCCTAACTTTGTCTTGGAATTTTTTAAACAATTGAAACAAATTATATGCAGTTTTAAAACTATTTATACTTTTATATTTTATTATTTATTATTTTAAAAATATACATTTATATTGGTTACAATGTACAAAGAGATAAATAATACATTTTATAAATGACATGTTCTAAACCAATGGTTACCTACAAATCCAATCCAATTTATTTTTCAATTCAAATCACATTATTTTTAATTTAAATAGATTAAAAATAAAAGGAAAAACTATTAAAATAGAACCCCGTCACAAAAAATAATTTTTATAACGACAAAAATATCTTTAAAATATTATAAAATATAACAAAAATAACTAAAAATAATATTATTTTTTTAAAATAGTAAATAATTTTTATATTTGACAAACCATTTATACATTTGAACTAAAATTTTGTATAAATATTTGAATAATTATTTAAAAAGTATATACGAAAAATCGAATAAAAATTTAACCTCTAGAATTTTTTTTTATTTTTTTAAAGTATTCTTAGTTATTAATAAAAAAAATCATATAAAAAATCTACTTATCATAAAATCGTCAAATTTTAAAGATAAAATTATTTTATTTTTCTAATAATACTTATAAAAAATTATATCATCAGAATCTAAATTTTAAAGAACTTTTTAAAAATATATATTTTACGTAAGATATTTTTGTCATGTATTAAAATATTTTAAAAATATTTTTGTTATTAATAAAAATAAAGATTATTTTTGCCAGCTTTCTAATAATTCGAGTGTGAAATTAGTAGTTTATTCTAAAAATAAATTTAAATCCATACCGTTCCTTTGCAAGTCAAAGGCTTTAGCCTATTATAATCTTTTAGTCCTGTAATATACAAAATTAAACTACATAAACATGGTTAATTATCAGTATTGATGATATAATATCAGACACAATTAGAGATGACTCAAGTAAAATCATTTCATTTTTTCCCACATTCCCTAAAAATAAATAAATCCTAGGCTAATCTTACGTTTTGAACATACAATTCATTATGAACAATACAATACTATGAAAGCATTTTCTAGAAATTTCAGATGTGACCACCAATATAATTAAATCCATTATGAACAAGGTTTCAGAACTCATCAATAAAATTAAAAGTCAAATTATGAAATTATCATAGTTCCAAATATTAAAAAACTCAACAAAAAGATGAGGTTAATTATATGACTTTTAGACATTTAATTGCTGTTATAATGAGACATTAATGCAGTTTATAACAATAATTAATAGTCAAAGTTTTTAGGTTAATTATATCTAATTGTGCTTCGATCAAATGTATCATATAATTAAAAGTTAACTCTTGCTGATAATTATAGTTTGAAAAAGTTTTTTCAATTAATGTAGTTGCCATGAAAAAAATAAAGTTAATTAAAAAATATATATAATATTCTTTTTAGTTGATTTATAAAAGAAATCAATCTCATTTAAATTGAAAATTAATCATTTTAATAAATATTTAATATAAATTTTTAAATAGACTATTAAGTAAAAAAAAATTGAATAAAAAATTATTATAAAATTAGATTTAATAATTTAATAAAAATAAATAAATGTTATTATTATTTACTATTGAAAAAAATTTCAAATTGTAATAGAAACAGTTGTCTTTATAACAATGGTAATAAATCCGTCCATGCTTGTGTCATTCAATTGGAATACACACTTGTCAAATACTCGCCGCACTACATGTCGATCAAAGAATCATCTGCTACATTTTTATTATATATTAATAGTGTTAGTATAAATTTTGACTTGTTGTGAAATTTGACTATGATAGAATTGTATGTCGACTAACTCATATGAATTGAGTCAAAAAGGGTTTGGGATGAAACTGGTTGGTCACACGTGGTCAAAATTTTGATGGAGTAAAGACTCAACCATAAGAAAACAAAACTTTGATTATGAGATCAATCGAGTCGAGAAAGATCTAGGTTGAAATTTTATAATTACACGTAATTTTATTTGACAGAACGTGGGTCATGGAGATCAAGAAAAATGCAAAGACATGGAGTGTTTTTCACGGAAAACATGGTCCTTCACATTCAAGGCAAGGTCATCGGTTGTGAGAGCCTAAAAAAAAAAGAGGAAGTTAGATCGTGGGAAGAGAGAAACATTTTACAAGTCTATCCTTGTAGTCTATAAAAACGTGAAGTTCAGAAGAAATCAGGGACTTCAATTTGAATACTTCATCATCACACAAAATTTTGTAAATTTTCAATCATACTGACGCAACGGAAGTCAATAAAGTGCAAGTGCATGTGAGTGTCTAGAATCCACTTTTGATTTATTTCCTTTGTTTTCTTTTCTTTAATTTTCTTTGTTCTTTCTTTTTCTCTTAATTTATTTTATCTTAATTTTTTTTGAGCATTTCTTTTCTTTTCTTTAAGTATCTTTGTTTTCAATTCCAAGTTTACTTTTTTATTTATTTAAAGCTCTTATTATTTTATATTTTTTTATCACAATTCTTTACATTATTTGCTATAGTTTAATATCATTGATCATTTCATACATTTTTCGATATAAACACTAAGCAATTCTTGAGACGAGTCTACTCTTTTTCAAAGGAGTCGTATCGGCTCCCTGAAATGAGATCTTGATACAAGCTTGATTTGACGCTCTGTCGAAGTTACCAAAAATTAAATGAAACATATTGGCTCGCCTATTGAGATACTGAATTAGGTTAACGTGTCCAACTTTGCATGTAATTATTGTAGAACCTATGCACAATTACTCAAGAGGGGGGGGGAGTGAATTGAGTATTGCAACAACAATGAATCTTTTTACGAAAGTTAAAGACAATATACAAAAGTGTTATTGTACTAGTATTTTTCCAAGAGCTTAACTCAATTGCTAAGCATTTATAAGGAGCTTTTACTTTCCAATAGACACCAACTCAAATAAATTGATCAAGCTTTTCACCAATCGGACTTAAGCCACTCCTTAAGTACTTACGAAGCTACTTTTCGATCACAATTTATTTGCTCAAAGGTAAAAGACAATAATATTGAAGAGATGAGTTTGGAGAGATGCAAACGTTATTTAGAGTGGTTCGGCACAATCCTCGTCCTACGTCCACTTTCTTTCTCAATCGCAATTGAGAAGTTCCACTATTGCCAAGCTTCAAGGTGCTCGCGCAAAACCTTTTACAATCCGAGTCCTTAGTTTCTAACACCTCACGGTATATGATCACCACTCGTATACTAACCCACTTCACTTAGAGATACCTTCTCTAAGATTTGCCTTGAGTACTTAGTATACCTCTTTGGTATCCTCACCGACTATAGTATTTATAACGCTTGACTCAACCGTGGAGATCACACTCCAATTTACAAGGTGTACAAGAAAACAATTCTCAAAGAATTGTTGAGATGAAATGAGTACTCTCTAGAAGAGTGTATGATTACAAGTTTAGCACTATTGAACCAATTGATATTGCTCTCTCAAATTGTGTATTATATCACTTTAAAAATGTGTAGAATGAAAGAATATGAACAAGATAGTTTCCAAATACTCAAAATTAGTGAAATAAGGCTTCAATCCATCTATTTATAGATTCCCCAAACCTTAGAAACGTTGGGGAATTAATGGGATGAAGCCTTTATGTCAAAACTAGCTGTTTTTTATGTTTTTGAATTATTTGCATCGATGCATAACACTTTGCATCGATGCAAATGTGTCTTTGACGCTGAAATTTGAATTTTCAGCTAGGTTGCATGCTTTGCATCGATGCAAGATGAGTGTGCATCGATGCAAACCTTAAAGAATGGCTTAAAATCACTTCAAAATGCTTAGGATTGATCTCAAACTTGTTGGAGTCAATTCCTATGCTTTTGTACCTTTGAAAACAAGTTTTTAAACCATTTGGCTAGCATCGAATTGCAAGATGTGCATCAAAACATTTTGTGAGTGTGTGTTGAGAGATTTAGCAATTGGTTCTTAACAAGATGTTACCTAAGTCCTAAGACACTATACTTGTCTTCAAATGTTGTGGACTTGAGTTTCTTGTTGTTGTTGTGTTGCTTTCAACTCTTCATTCCTCAACGTTGAATGTTGGTTGATCTTTCAATCATGCTTGTTCATTCAAGTTGTTTGTTGGTTTGTCTTTCATGTCGTTTGTTGGTTTGTCATTCATCAAAACCTATGAATACAAACTTCACATACAAGCAACATGATTTACAATTTCCCCCTTTTTGATAATGACAAACCAATTTTGAGGATATGTATTTATAAATGATTTTGAAAGCAACAATAATGCACTTTGTTTTATAGAAAGCTTTGGAGAAGACTTCACAAAAAAAATTTTGCAGGAGTTCCCCCTAAATATGTGCATTTGTTCCTTTAAAGGGCGTTTATCAAAGAAAACGATTTAGATATCAAAGTTTTTGCTTAGCGGAAGTCTTTTTGAAATCATTGTTTCGCAAACTTATTTCTTCTTTTCAAATCCTCAAAAAAAAGTTCAAAACTTCAAATATTCTCAAACTTTTCTTCCTTTTTCAAAAGTTCAAAACTTCAAATATCCTCAAACTTTTCTTCCCCCTTTTGACATTATCAAAAAAAAAAAAGGAGTTTGAAATGTGTCATAGAAGCATGCATAAAACAATGAAATTTTTTTTTAAATTCAATTTCTCTATTAATCTCAAGGATGAGATATTCCCCCTTTCAAAAGAAATTTGATTTCCTCTTTTTATATATAATAAGCATGCATAATTCCCCCTAAAAATATATCAAGGCATGCATATTAACTTAAAATAGGGGTACCAAGCCTATTTTGAGTTATTCACCAAATAAGCATACAAGCATTAATCATTAAACAAAATTATGAAGGAAATATCAAGGTATTTAAACCATAATAGAAATCCTTAACTTACTAGGAATTAGTTTAACAGTTCATATAATCAAATAAGCATAAAGCAATAAAAAGTGACTTGATGAAGAGGAGACAATCAATCTTGGTCTTCATCATCATCAGTATCCTCTTCATATGGTAGGTGGATGCCGAAATGCTCATATAAGTCATCAATACGACGATCCAAGCGACCCGTGCGATGATCTACACGAGACACACGACGATTAAGTGCTTCAAGTTGCCTACCATGCTCTACTTCAATCCTTTGGATGTTTTGGTTGATGGATTGTAATTCTCTCATTACATCAACCAAGGAGGGTGGTTCTTGAGCTTGAGGTGCTTGTGGGGGAGCTTGCTCTTGAGGATCTTGTTCATCAACATTTCTTCTTCCCATTTTATTGAGAAGATGAGTGTTGATACAAGATTGAGGTGGTACTTCCTTGGCAATCTCATTTGATACATCAATACCAACATAATCAAAGACTTTAGACCATAGGCAAAGGAATCCTAATCCACCATTCCTATCCTTCATCTTGAGCCTAATCATATGTTGTACTATAAAGTATGGCCAATTAATCTTAATCCCATTTATCATAGCCCACATGACAATCAAATCTTCATCATTTACATTCGCATGCCCGGATATTCTAGGTTGCAATACATAGGTGACTAGATATAACAAAGTTCTATGTTCCGCACTCATTGAATTGCAACTAATTTTGGAGTGAGCTCCTTGTACAAGGTTGAACAAATGCATGGCATTTTCCTTTGAATAACCCCATTCATCAATTGGGGTTTTACCACCTTGAAACAAGTCACCTTGATTTGGCAACTCCCAAATGGTGGCTAACTCATCACCATCTAGCCTATAATCCTTTCTTCCTATCTTGAAGAATAATGTGAAATTTGATTCATCTTCCTCATCAATCTCAATCATGAGTGTACTATAGGCTATGGCAACTAAATCCGGATAATATTTACTCTTAATTTGAACAAAATCCATGAGGCCTTGTTGAACTAGAATAGCCTTAAGAGTATCAAACCTATGAATGACAAGAAGGGTCGGATCCAAATACCTCGGAGGAATTTCCTTTCTTCCGGCGAGCCTTGCCTCATAGAATTGAAGATCTTCATTAGAAGCAAAGTACCTTGCCAAAGGATGATTATTTGGAGGTGGAACCACACTTGAAGAGCCTTTTGACTTCTTCATGGTTCTCTTGATTCTAGGCATTGTGGATGATTTTGTTTTATGGGTTTTGTAGAGGAGAATGTGGAGACTTCAAATATGTAGTTTGTTTGTAGTGGGTATCAAAGTTTTGTGAGTTGTATGAAGCTATATGTGAGCTTGTTTTGGAGGTTATGGAGGTTTGAATTTGGGGATATGAGTTGTGAGGTTGAAGATGATGAAAAAGTGGGGCTTTGTTGCTCAAAAATGCCAAATTCACGTGTTTTTGTGCAATTTGGTCGAGTTTGCATCGATGCAATAGGCTTTGCATCGATGCACATAGCACGTCGTGTGCTTTGCATCGATGCAGAGCTTGGTTGCATCGATGCAACATACATCATTTTGCCCAAAATCACCAAATTTTCATCCTTTGGTGGTTCTTTCTTCAATCCTTTGAGTTTCATCATGTATATACTCACTTAAACTATGATAAACTTCAATTTGTTGATCCTCCATTGTTTATAATCTTCAAATTCTTCAATCTACCTCAAGATTAATCACTCATTCATCAACTCATAAACCTACAAAACAATGGCTAATTGGATATCTCCAATGCTTAAGTTAGTAAGAGATACAGAAAAAAAAAACAATATGAATACAATGAATTCAAACAAATCATATTAGATTAGAATCCAAGATACCAAGTTCATTTCGGATGTTAAAAAAACTTTCTTTACATAAAGGTTTAGTGAAGATGTCCGCTAGTTGTTTACTAGTTTCGACAAATTCAATAACCACATCACCCTTTTCAACATGGTCTCTTATGAAGTGATGTCTAATCTCAATATGCTTGGTTCTTGAATGTTGAACCGGATTCTTGGTTAAATTTATTGCACTAGTATTATCACATTTGATAGGAATGTGATCAAGCATGAGTCCATAGTCCATAAGTTGTTGTTTCATCCATAAAATTTGGGCGCAACAACTACCGGCGGCTACATACTCGGCTTCGGCGGTAGACAAGGCTACACTTACTTGTTTCTTACTATGCCATGAAACAAGAGAGTTTCCTAGCAAGTGACAAGTGCCGCTAGTGCTTTTCCTATCCAATTTGCAACCGGCAAAATCGGAATCGGAATAACCAATCAAATCACAAGTGGATCCTTTCGGATACCACAATCCAACATTTAATGTTCCTATGAGATACTTCATAATCCTTTTTACCGCACTTAAGTGAGATTCCTTAGGATTAGCTTGGTATCTCGCACACATGCATACACTAAACATGATATCTGGCCTACTTGCCGTTAGATAAAGTAATGATCCTATCATGCCTCTATACCTCTTTACATCTATGCTTTTACCTTGTTCACCTTTGTCAAGGTAGCAAGTAGTGCTCATTGGTGTGTCTATTGCCTTAGCATTGTCCATTCCAAATCTTTTGAGCAGTTCCTTGCAATATTTGGTTTGGCTAACGAAAGTTCCTTCTTTTCCTTGTTTGATTTGCAGACCAAGGAAGAAGTTGAGTTCGCCCATCATGGACATTTCAAATTCACTTTGCATGAGGTTTGAGAAAAACTTGCAAAGTGATTCGTTAGTTGAACCAAATATTATGTCATCGACATAAACTTGTACCAAAAGGATATTTTTGTTTTCAATCAAGATAAATAAAGTTGTATCAACCTTCCCTCTTCTAAAACCCTTTTCTATTAAAAACTTGCTCAAACGTTCATACCAAGCTCTTGGAGCTTGTTTAAGACCATAAAGAGCTTTCTTGAGTTTAAAAACATGATTAGGATTTTCATAATCCTCAAAATCGGGAGGTTGTTCAACATATACTTCTTCTTTAATGAAACCATTAAGAAAGGCACTCTTAACATCCATTTGATAAAGTTTGAAGTTATAAGAGGATGCAAAAGCAAGTAGCATCCTAATTGCTTCTAATCTAGCTACGAGAGCATAAGTTTCGTCATAATCAATGCCTTCCTCTTGATTATAACCTTTAGCTACTAATCTAGCTTTGTTTCTAACAATTGTACCATTTTCATCGAGTTTATTTCTAAAAACCCATTTTGTTCCTACAATTGTTTGATTACTTGGTTTAGGCACCAATTCCCAAACGTCATTTCGTTTGAATTGGTTAAGCTCCTCTTGCATTGCCATAGCCCAATGTTCATCATCAATTGCGGACTCAATGGTAGATGGTTCAATTTGAGAAACAAAAGCACTATACGCAAATAAATTTCTAAAAGTGGATCGAGGTATTACCCCTTTCGAAACATCACCAATGACGTTGTCTAGAGGATGATCCTTTGAAGTACGCCAATCCTTTGAAAGTGCATTTATTTGTACTTGTGATGGTTCAATTTCTTCAACTTGAACGCTATCCTTTGTTGAGCTTGTAGAGGCTTCATTTAAATCTTTTTCTTTGTCTTCACCATTCAAATTTAGTGAATCAAAGTTTTCTACATTTTCATCAAAATCTTTTCTAGCACAACAACGGTTAGTTTCATCAAATGCGACATGAATACTTTCTTCCATAGTCATGATGCGTTTATTATATACTCTAAAAGCTTTGTTAGTTAAAGAGTAGCCTAAGAAGATTCCTTCATCAGCCTTAGCATCAAATTTGCCTAAGTTATCTTTTCCATTGTTTAGAATAAAGCATTTACAACCAAAGACGTGAAGGTGGGAAATATTTGGCTTTCTTCCTTTGTACAATTCGTACGGTGTTTTCTTAAGAATAGGTCGAATGATAATCCTATTCATAACATAACACGCGGTACTAACCGCATCCGCCCAAAAGTACTTAGGAATATTAGCCTCATTGAGCATAGTTCTCGCCATTTCTTCTAAATGACGATTTTTCCTTTCAACCACACCATTTTGTTGTGGTGTTCTAGGAGAGGAAAAATTATGCTCAATGCCATTTTCTTCACAAAAAGTTTCAAAAAGATTGTTTTCAAATTCTCCACCATGATCACTTCTAATAGATGATATATGCAAATTCTTTTCATTTTGAATAACTTTGGCTAATCTTTTGAATGCTCGAAATGCATCACTCTTGTTTGCTAGGAACAAGGTCCATGTAAATCGAGAGTAATCATCAACAATAACTAGAGCATAGTAATTGCCACCAAAGCTCATAGTCCTAGAAGGACCAAACAGATCCATGTGCAAAAGTTGTAATGGCCTTGTTGTTGAAACAATGTTTTTGGATTTAAAAGAGGCCTTTACTTGTTTTCCCTTTTGACATGCGTCGCAAAGGACGTCTTTTTCAAAACGTAGCTTTGGTAAGCCAATTACTAACTCTTTAGAGACCAACTTGTTAAGATGGTCCATGTTAGCATGAGCTACTCTACGATGCCATAACCAAGTTTCATCATTTTTACTAATAAGGCATTTCACATCATTTGAGAAAACTTCATTTAGATTAATCATGTATACATTGTCAACACGGTGCCCAATTAGCACAATTTCATTAGTGTCTTGCCTTTTTATCAAACAACATTTTGAATCAAAGGTGACTAAGTTTCCTTTGTCACAAAGTTGGCTAACACTAATGAGATTATGTTTGAGACCTTTGACAAGTATAACATTATCTATGGAGGTAGAAGGATTTTTACCAACTTTTCCAACGCCGATTACTTTGCCGGTGTTGTTGTCTCCATAGATCACGTTTCCTCCGTTTGTAGGCTCTATTGCGGTGAACTTTGATTCATCGCCGGTCATGTGTTTGGAGCATCCACTATCAACATACCAATTTGTATCCTTAGCTCCAACACGTACCTACAAAATAATTAAAATTGGGATTTAGGTACCCAAGTGAATTTGGGTCCTTGATGGTTAGTATGAGCATAATGCCCATAAGGTGCCCATCTCGTATCTTGACTACGAAAGTTTATATGTTTAATTCTAGTAAAGCATACGGGTGCTATATGACCTACTTTATTACAATAATGACATATGACATTTGGATTATGCATCCTATGCATGTTTCTAAATGGTTGCCTAGGTTGTTTCCTAAATGCAACATCTTTTGATCTATATGCATTGTGATTATAATTTCTAAATGAAGCATGTTGAGGAGGATGTTTAAAGGCTTCATTCCTTTTAGGCATGCTTACCTTTTGGGCTTGCGGTTGCCTAATAGGAGTTTTAGCATTTTTAAATTTTCCTTTTTCAAAACCCAAACCTTCCTTATTATGAACATGCTTTTGGTTTTTCAACATTTTATCTAAGTTCTTTGAAGATTCATTGAACTTAGCTAAAGTGTTCTTAAGATTTGTAATTTCATTTTCATGCATTTTACAAGATTTGTATGGATCACTACTTGTGCTACACTTATCTTTTCCAAGATTGATATTCTCGTTTTTCAACATCTCATTTTGTTTTAAAAGTTCCATATTCTTTTTC
The DNA here is from genome assembly GCF_003086295.3 of Arachis hypogaea. NCBI lineage: Eukaryota > Viridiplantae > Streptophyta > Magnoliopsida > Fabales > Fabaceae > Arachis > Arachis hypogaea. Next base: position 59,463,325 of record NC_092042.1, on the reverse strand, counting down.
TTTAGGAGAGAATAATCTTGGGTAAGTTTTGTGTACACCTCAAGTAAGGCATTATATTCATCTTGTAAATTAAAAGAAGTGAAGTTGTCATCACTAACCTTTTCTTCGCTTGCCATTAAGCAAAGATTTGCAACCTCGTCGTTATCGGAGTCGGATTCATCCTCGTTCTCCCATGATATGTATGCTTTCTCCTTCTTCTTAAATTTCTTGTTTTTGTCCTCCTTTTGAAGTTTTGGACAATTGGGTTTGATGTGTCCAACTTCTCCACACTCATAGCATTTTGGTACCTTTGTTTTGCTCTTGAAGTTTTTCTTCATTGCAAACTTATTGAATCTTTTTAATAAGAGTGCAAATTCTTCATCTCCTTCTTCTTCATTATCATCACTCTCTTCTTGCAGTGATGTTGTTTTAAGGGCGAGACTTTTCTTCTTGCTTTCTTCACCTTTTTGTCTATTTAGCATAGTCATTTCATAGGTGAAAAGATTACCTCGTAGTTGATCAAATGTAAGTTGATCATAGAGCCTTCCTTCCACAATGGCGTTCACTTTGGAGTTCCATTTTGGTGTAAGGCTTGTAAGCACCTTGGTCACAATTTGTTTATCATTGTATTTTGTGCCAAGCATTCTTAGATTGTTGAAGATCTTGGAGAGTCTTTCAAGAGCTTCTTCAATGCTCTCTTCATCTTTCATTTTAAAATTTTCCCATTCATGAACCAACATAAATACCTTTGATTTTTTAACGTGGTCGGTTCCTTCGTAAGTGATTTGGAGTTTATCCCAAATCTCTTTAGCGGTTTCACATGTAGAGATCTTCATATAATCATGCTCGTTAAGTGCACAATGAATGAAGTTGATGGCTTTATCATTCATTGCCACTTTCTTCCAATCATCGTCACTATATTCATCTTCTCCTTTCGGTACTTGCTTTGAGACGGAGATTTCTCCTTCTTTAGCGCTTGTTGTCTTTGTTGGAATGTGATTTCCATTCTCAATCACTTTCCAAATTCTCACATCTTGAGAACGGATCCAAATTCTCATCTTATTTTTCCAATAAGAGTAATTTGTTCCGCTAAAAAGAGGAGGTCTAGCGGTTGAGTTACCTTCGCTAGTGTTGTTGTTGTTAAAGCCTGTGCTTGCCATGATCTTTTTCCTTAAACGGTTAAGTCTTTCAAAGGGTTAAGCTCTGATGCCACTTGTAAAACCTATGCACAATTACTCAAGAGGGGGGGGGTGAATTGAGTATTGCAACAACAATGAATCTTTTTACGAAAGTTAAAGACAATATACAAAAGTGTTATTGTACTAGTATTTTTCCAAGAGCTTAACTCAATTGCTAAGCATTTATAAGGAGCTTTTACTTTCCAATAGACACCAACTCAAATAAATTGATCAAGCTTTTCACCAATCGGACTTAAGCCACTCCTTAAGTACTTACGAAGCTACTTTTCGATCACAATTTATTTGCTCAAAGGTAAAAGACAATAATATTGAAGAGATGAGTTTGGAGAGATGCAAACGCTATTTAGAGTGGTTCGGCACAATCCTCGTCCTACGTCCACTTTCTTTCTCAATCGCAATTGAGAAGTTCCACTATTGCCAAGCTTCAAGGTGCTCGCGCAAAACCTTTTACAATCCGAGTCCTTAGTTTCTAACACCTCACGGTATATGATCACCACTCGTATACTAACCCACTTCACTTAGAGATACCTTCTCTAAGATTTGCCTTGAGTACTTAGTATACCTCTTTGGTATCCTCACCGACTATAGTGTTTATAACGCTTGACTCAACCTTGGAGATCACACTCCAATTTACAAGGTGTACAAGAAAACAATTCTCAAAGAATTGTTGAGATGAAATGAGTACTCTCTAGAAGAGTGTATGATTACAAGTTTAGCACTATTGAACCAATTGATATTGCTCTCTCAAATTGTGTATTATATCACTTTAAAAATGTGTAGAATGAAAGAATATGAACAAGATAGTTTCCAAATACTCAAAATTAGTGAAATAAGGCTTCAATCCATCTATTTATAGATTCCCCAAACCTTAGAAACGTTGGGGAATTAATGGGATGAAGCCTTTATGTCAAAACTAGCCGTTTTTTATGTTTTTGAATTATTTGCATCGATGCATAACACTTTGCATCGATGCAAATGTGTCTTTGACGCTGAAATTTGAATTTTCAGCTAGGTTGCATCGATGCAAACATCTTTGCATCGATGCAACAAGTCGTTGCATGCTTTGCATCGATGCAAGATGAGTGTGCATCGATGCAAACCTTAAAGAATGGCTTAAAATCACTTCAAAATGCTTAGGATTGATCTCAAACTTGTTGGAGTCAATTCCTATGCTTTTGTACCTTTGAAAACAGGTTTTTAAACCATTTGGCTAGCATCGAATTGCAAGATGTGCATCAAAACATTTTGTGAGTGTGTGTTGAGAGATTTAGCAATTGGTTCTTAACAAGAAGTTACCTAAGTCCTAAGACACTATACTTGTCTTCAAATGTTGTGGACTTGAGTTTCTTGTTGTTGTTGTGTTGCTTTCAACTCTTCATTCCTCAACGTTGAATGTTGGTTGATCTTTCAATCATGCTTGTTCATTCAAGTTGTTTGTTAGTTTGTCTTTCATGTCGTTTGTTGGTTTGTCATTCATCAAAACCTATGAATACAAACTTCACATACAAGCAACATGATTTACAATTATACAGTGAAAAATTAATAACATCTGATAGATCTTTTACTTCGACTAATACGTCGGATAATGATAATGGAGAACATACAAGAGGCGCAGAAATAGAGGTTGTTCCTTCATTTGGCACTTCATGTCATAGGATTAACCCTGTGATCACAGAAGGAATTCCTGCGATTATAGCCACTACATGGCCTCCATATGAATTGCGTCCAAATTATTCTTCACCATTGGAAAATTCTAACATGGAATATATATGAGGCACAATCACTACAAGATACAACCCATTCTATAATCCGACACCTCCTCCAGGTTACCTTCTAGTAGGCATACCAGCTAACTATAATCCTAATATGGCAAATTAAAATGCTTATCAGTATTTGATGAATAATCTCCCGTATGTAGGATCCGTACCCATGTCTTCACAACCTACCTTGATAATGCCAAATGTCTTTTCGACACAGAGTATAGAGGCAACCCCAGTAAGGTTGCCAGTTGGTGGAGAACGTGCTTCTATATTTCCTGAAATGTTGAGACAAGTTCTCGTCGAAATGTCTCCTAACACAGTCGAATCCCTAGTTATTTTTAGACAACAAATAAAATATAGCCGTCATGATCTAGTAAATATGCTCACTCAGTAGATGGCTACAGTCTGAAATCCAATAATAAAAAATAACAATGTCAGAATAGAGCAAATAGCTTTATCTGTTGATGATATTGCAAGAGCAATTAATCAACTATTTGTTACACTGATAGGTGGACTGCATGCAAACAATCCTCAAATAATTCTAAGTAGAGGAGATAATCCAAATAGGGTTTTGAACGATGCTAGAGCAAATAATGCTACTCAAGCATATGGTCAAAATTTTAAATTGTACTGGTGACACTTGCCCCATAACAATATTAACAGATCCATCCATGCATGTTTCATTCAATCAAAATACACACTTGTCGAATACTTGCCGCACCACATGTCAATCAAAGAATTATCTGCTTCATTCTTATTATATATTAATAGTGTTAGTACAAATTTTGACTTACAAGATTTGACTATGATAGAATTGAGTGTCGACTAACTCATATGAATCAAGTAAAAAAGAATTTGGGATGAAACTGGTTGATCACACGTGATCGAAATTTTGACGGAGTAAGGACTCGATCATAAGAAAACAGAACTTTGATTATGAGATCAGTCGAGTCGAGAAGGATCTAGGTCAAAATTTTATACTTACACGTGGTTTAGTTTTACAAGAACGTGGGTCTTAGAGATAAAGAAGAAATGCAAGGACATGGAGTGTTCCCAGTGAAAAACTCACATTCAAGGCAAGGTCATGGGTTATGAAAGCCTGAGAAAAAAGAGGAAGTGATGCCAGGGCATCTAGGCTAGTTTCACAAGCCATTTTTAGTATGTTTTAGGTTAGTTTTATGCATTTTCTTAAGCAATAAGCAAGTAATTGGTTGAATATGCATTCGTACCTTGATTCAAGCAAATATTGTGAATTCTGAACAATTTCATGAGAATAATGCAAAGGAATAAATGATAAAATTAAAAGCAAGACTTTGATGCACTTTGTTTGATTGATTTTAGGTAAGAAGAAGCAGAAAAGAGCCACGTTAGTGCCACTAACGTGGCCATTAATGTGGAAGAAGGGACAACTTGCAATATTAGTGGTGAAGTTAACACCACTAATGTGTTTGAAGGCCAGATAAGCCCATGTTAGTGGCCATGTTAGTGCCACTAATATGGGCACTAACGTGGAAGAAGGAAGAATCAAGATGTTAGTGGTGAAGTTAACCCCACTAACGTCAGGAATGGCCAAAGAAGCCCACGTTAGTGCCACTAACGTGGGCATTAACGTGGATAAAGGGGGAGTTTGCAACGTTAGTGGTGAAGTTAGCACCACTAATGTGTTCGAGCCAAGGTATACCTACATTAATGGCCACATTAATGCCACTAACGTGGGCCATTAACGTGGAGGAAAGGGTGTTTTGGACATTAACATGAAGTTAGCACCATTAACGTGATCAAAGGTTAGCAAAGGCTACGTTAGTGGCCACGTTAGTGCCACTAACGGTGGGGTTAACGAGACTCAAAGGGGTTGGGGACGTTAGTGACCAAGTTAGTGTCACTAACGTCTTCGAAACAGAAATTTACACTTGACGTTAACCACACTAACGACCTGACAAACCTGAAAGCTACCCAATTCAAACTCTCCCAACAAGTTGAGCAAAGCCCAATGAGATTGTAACTGCTTCAACTAAGCTTAAATGCCTACATCCAGAGACTTTCAAACTTAACTGAAGATCAGAGAAGTAGTATATATAGGGATAGTTTTGAACTAGAAAAGGGGATTGGCACCTGGGGAATCCAGGATTGTAAACACTCTTTATTTACTTTTCTATGTAATTCAGTTTTACTTTTCAATGCATTTTACATTTGCAATTTCCATTCCCAGAGCTATGAACAACTAAACCTCACCTCATTGGGTTAGGAAGCTCTGTTGTAATTCAATGGATCATTCATAATTCTTATTCTCCTTCTTCTTTCAATTTTCTTGATTTGCTTGAAAGCTTTCGCTCTTCATCTAATTGAGCAATTGTCTTGGAAGAGAAATGATTCATACTTGGATTTTCTCTGAACCTTGGAAGAGGAATGAGGAAATAATGCTAAAAATGCTTTTTCATGTTGGACTGGATTGGGGGTTGGGTGGATATAGTGACATATAATCCTACCAATACTTTGATCTAGAAAAAACATGTGGTATAATCCGTGATCGTACTTCATCTCTTTTCATGAGCAATTAGATAAAAGAATTGGGAAATTGTTCAAGCTTAGAGAGATTGAATTGCCAAGAAATTGGAATTTAATCACCTAAGATCGCCAAGAGATCAATGAGTTATATGGATTGATAAAGAGATGAGAATGAACTTGATCCGGAGAATGCAACATCTCTTGAGCCCAATGAGTTTCCTATTTCTGATCTTCCCATTCTCTATATTCTGTTGTTTACATTTATGTTCATCATCCCCATTCCCATTTAAGTTTCTACAATTTACTTTCTGCACTTTACATTCTGTTATTTACCTTTCCATCATTTACATTCCTTGCTATTTACATTTTTCGCCATTTAAATTTCTGCAATCTCCACTCAATTCTGTTTACTTCAACTAGAACACTCTTCTAATTAAAGTTGCTCAACGAATCAATCCCTGTGGGGATTGACCTCACTCTAATGTGAGTTTTTACTTGACGACACTTTGGTATACTTGCCGAAGGAGATTTTTAGTGATACAAATTTCCGTGCATCAAGTTTGTGGCACCGTTGGCAAGGATTGATTTTGCATTGACAATGAATAATTTATTGGATAACTAGATTAAACACTTTTCTTTTCTTTTATTGATTAGTATTTATTTCAGTTTGTTATCTTTAATTCTCAGTAATTTGATTTGTCTTCCATTACTTACATTTTCGTATACTAATCCACTAACTGTTTGATAAATTGTACCATTCACTCTAACCACAATAATTAACAAGAGTGACTCTTTCACTTGCCTTTTGCTTGTCTGTTTGCTGAGTGTATGACAGGTAGAAGAAGAGGAGCTTCTACCTCTTTTGTATCTGAACCTGAGAGGACCTTCTTTAGACTAAGGAGGAAAGTAAGATGGAAGAGGGTTATTGATGCAGAAGAAGAAGAAGAGGAGGACCTGGATATAAACATGGCTGATGATATGAATAACCATCATGAGGAAGAAGTACACAATCATGTTGGGGAAGGTGTTGGCAACCATGTTGGGCAGAAGAGAAGAGTTTTAGGCTCTTTCATTAACCCAAACCTAGGGAATTGTGGAAGTTGCATCCTAAAACCAACCATACACGCCAATAACTTTGAGCTAAAACCACAACTCATTACCCTTGTTCAAAATAACTGCTCATTTGGAGAAAGTGCCCAAGAAGATCCCAATCAACATATAACCACATTCTTGAGAATATGTGATACTGTGAAGGCCAATTGTGTTCATCCTGACACCTATAGATTGCTTTTGTTCCCCTTCTCTCTTAGAGACAAGGCATCTAAGTGGTTAGAGTCCTTTCCTAAGGAGAGCCTTACCACCTCAGAGGATGTTGTTAACAAGTTTCTAACAAAGTTTTACCCTCCTCAGAGGATAATCAAGTTGAGAACAGAGGTGCATGGTGCATGAAAATCACACTCACACTATGTAATTCCGCACAACTAACCAGCATGTGCACTGGGTCGTCCAAGTAATACCTTACGTGAGTAAGGGTCGATCCCACGGAGATTGTTGGCTTCAAGCAAGCTATGGTTATCTTATTATTCTTAGTCAGGATACCAATATGGTTCTTTAGTTTCAATTGTAAGAAGTAAAAGAGCATGAAATTAGTAATTGTTACGCAGTAATGGAGAATGTGTTGGATTTTTGGATATGCTTTGTCTTCTGAAACCCTGCTTTCCTACTGTCATCTTCTTCACGCACGCAAAGTTCCTTCTATGGCAAGCTGTGTGTTGGTGGATCACCATTTTCAATGGCTACCATCCGTCCTCTTAGTGAAAATGGTCCAGGTGCATTGTCACCGTATGACTAATCATCTGTCGGTTCTCACTCATGCTAGAATAGGATCCCTTGATCCTTTTACGTCTGTCACTACACCCAACACTCGCGAGTTTGAAGCTCGTCATAGTCATCCAATTCCTGAATTCTACTCGGAATACCATAGACAAGGTTTAGACTTTCCGGATTCTCAAGGATGTTGCCAATGGATTCTAGCTTATACCACGAAGACTCTGATTAAGGAATCCAAGAGATAATCATTCAATCTAATGTAGAATGGAGGTGGTTGTCAGGCATGAGTTCATAGGTTGAGAATGGTGATGAGTGTCACGGATCATCACCTTCTTCATATTGATGTGCGAATGAATATCTTAGATAGAAACAAGCATGTTTGAATAGAAAACAGAAATAATTGCATTAATTCATCGAGACGTTGTAGAGCTCCTCACCCTCAACAATGGAGTTTAGAGACTCATGCTGTCAAAGAGTACAAAGTTCAAATCTAAAATGTCATGAGATACAAAATAAGTCTCTAAAAGTTGTTTAAATACTAAACAAGTAACCTAGGTTTACAGAAAATGAGTAAACTAAGATAGATAGTGCAGAAATCCACTTATGGGGCCCACTTGGTTTGTGCTAGGGCTGAGACTTGAGCTTCTCACGAGTCTGAGCTATTTCTGGAGTTGAACATCAGGTTGTAACCTATTTCTGGTGTTTAACTCTAACTTGCAACCTATTTCTGGCGTTCAACGCCAGAATGCAACATGGAACTGGCGTTAAACGCCAGTTTACGTCATTTATCTTCAAGAAAAGTATGGACTATTATATATTGTTGGAAATTCCTGGAAGTCTACTTTCCAATCCAATTGAGAGCGTGCGAATTGGAATCCTATAGCTCCAAAAAATCCATTCCGAGTGCAGGGAGGTCAGAATCCAACAACATCAGCAGTCCTTTTTCAGCCTGAATAAGATTTTTGCTCAACTCCCTCAATTTCAGCCAGAAAATACCTGAAATCACAGAAAAACACACAAACTCATAGTAAAGTCCAGAAATATGAATTTTGCCTAAAAAATAATAAAAATATAGTAAAAACTAACTAAAACATACTAAAAACTACATGAAATTACCCCCAAGAAGCGTATAAAATATCCGCTCATCACAACACCAAACTTAAACTGTTGCTTGTCCCCAAGCAACTAGATAAAGAAAATGGGATAAAAAGAAATCAAGAAGCAATAATATCTCAGAGTTTCAAGTGAAGCTCAGATTTTAATTAGATGAGTGGGGCTAGTTGCTTTTTGCTTCCGAACAGTTTTGGCATCTCACTTTATCCTTTGAAATTCAGAATGATTGGCATCCATAGGAACTCAAAATTCAGATAGTATTATTTATTCTCCTAGTTTAGTATGTTGATTCTTGAACATAGCTACTTTATGAGTCTTGGCCGTGGCCCTAAGCACTTTGTTTTCCAATATTACCACCAGATACATAAATGCCACAGACACATAACTGGGTGAACTTTTTCAGATTGTGACTTAGCTTTGCTAAAGTCCCCAATTAGAGGTGTCCAGAGTTCTTAAGCACACTCTTTTGCTTTGAATAACGACTTTAACCACTCAGTCTCAAGCTTTTCACTTGGACCTGCATGCCACAAGCACATGGTTAGGGATAGCTTTATTTAGCCGCTTAGGCCTGGATTTATTTCCTTGAGCCCTCCTATCCATTGATGCTCAAAGCCTTGGATCTTTTTTACCCTTGCCTTTTGGTTTAAAGGGCTGTTGGCTTTTTCTATTGCTCTTTCTCTTTTTTTCACTGCTTTTTCTTGCTTCAAGAATCAATTTCATGATTTTTCAGATCATCAATAACATTTCTCTTGTTCATCATTCTTTCAAGAGCCAACAATTTTAACATTCATAAAATTCAATATAAAAAATATGCACTGTTTAGACATTCATTCAGAAGACAAAAAGTATTGCCACCACATATAAATAATTAGAATTTCCTTTATTAAAAACTCGAAAAAATATTGCGTCCTTATTCTAAAAATCTGCTATTTTATTTATGTTTGATGATGATGAGAAAAATAAATTATAGCTTAATTAGAGATAAAATCAAAATAGATATACTAATTACTACTACTCATATATAACTTCTAAGGTAAATTCCTAATAAGAACAACTATCACAGAGTTAAGGCTAAGATTAGGACTTAACAACCTTTATTTTGGGAGGTGGATGCTCCTTTAATCTGTGGGGTGCTTGGCCCTTCAAGAGACAGCTTCTGACACTTCAGTTGTTTCAGTTCACGCCCTTGCTCTTCTTGTTCCCTAAGCAGTTTGTAAAGCATGCTATTTTGATTTTTCTGTTCTTCCTTTAGTTGCTCCATAGCTTCTTGCAACTTGGTGACAGATGCTTTAAGACGCTCCCAGTATTCAATTTGAGGGATTTCCAGGAGGAACTCCTGTGCTTTCCTCTTGATGGGGTTGTCCTGCACTTGTTGTCCTTCTATTGACTTTTTGGTGATTGGTCGCTCAACTGAGAAATACTCAGTTACTCCCATCTTCACCCCAGCATCTTTACATAGCATAGAGATTAAGCTTGGATAAGCCAATTTGGCATCTTTGGAGTTCTTGTTTGCAATTGTGTAAAGTTTACAAGAAATCAGCTGATGAACTTCCACTTCTTTTCCGAACATAATGCAATGGATCATTACTGCTCTTTTGATGGTGACTTTAGAGCGGTTGCTAGTGGGCAGTATAGAACGCCCAATAAAGTCTAGCCAGCCTCTGGCGACTGGTTTGAGATCTTCTCTCTTGAGTTGATTTGGGACACCCTTTGTGCTAGTTGTCCACTTGGTTCCAGGGAGGCATATGTCCTCTAGAATTTCGTCCAAGCCCTTATTTGTTCTCATCATTCTCCTATTAAAGGAGTCTGGGTCATCTTTCAGCTGAGGTAGCTTAAAGATCTCCCTGATTTTGTTAGGGTGGAGGTGAACAATCTTCCCTCTGACCAAAGTCTGATAGTCATAGAAGGCGGTTCCAGCTATTCTCTGCCTGTCTGTTTGCCACAGATTAGAGTAAAATTCCTGAACCATGTTTCTTCCCACCTTTGTTTCAGGATTAGCTAGGATTTCTCAGCTCCTGTTTCGAATTTGCTCTTGGATATTCGGATATTCGTCTTCTTTCAGATCGAATTTAACTTTCGGGATCACTGACCTTAGATCCATTATTTTGTAGTAATGATCTGAATGTTCTTTGGTTAAGAACTTCCCTTGATTCCAAAGTAGTTTTGGAATATTCTCTTTCTTGCCTCTTGGAGTGGTTTGTTTTCCTTTAGGAGCCATGATCTTAGTGGGTATTGGTTTAGTGATCACAGATAAATACACCAAACTTAGAGGTTTACTTGTCCTCAAGCAAAAGAATGGAAAGGAAAGGGATAGAAAGAGAGCCAATTTCGAATTGTGGAGGAGAGGAGGGAGGTCGAATGTGGATTTAAAGGGAAGGGGGTGGATTTTCGAAAATTTTGAAAAAGATAAGATATAAGATATGATTTGTAAAAGATAAGTATGATAGGAAAAAGATTTAATTTAAAATTGAAAAGTTATGAAAGATATTTGAAAAAGATAATTCTGAATTTTGAAAAGAAGATATGATGAGTTTAAAAAGACTTGAGAAGAATTTAAAAAGATTTGAAAAGAATTAAAAGAGATAATTGAGTTTTGAAAAAGGTTTGAAAAGATTTTGAAGAAAAATTAAGAAACATGTTTAGGATTAAAAATTTTTGGAATTGAAGTTGAAAGATGAGAGTTTGTGACATGTTTATGCAAGAAATCATGAATTGAAATATGAAAAATGGAAAAAATTTGAAGTGAAAATGAATTTACCTCCTCCGCACAATCCTGGCGTTAAATGCCCAAACGCTGCATGTTTTGGGCGTTTAACGCCCATTTGTAGCTTCTCTTGGGTGTTTAATGCCCAACTGTAGCATCTGGCTGGCGTTAAACGCCAGAAAATCCTTTATCATTAGGCGTTTTTCTGAATGCCCAGGATGCTGCAAATTTGGCATTAAACGCCCAGAAGTTGCTTCTTTCTGGCGTTTAACGCCCAGATGGCTATATCTACTGGCGTTAAACGCCAAGTAGATGCTCCTTTTGGGCGTTTAACGCCCAAAACAGCTCTTACTGGCTTTTTTGCACCAGTGAGCTTCTTTTTGCTGTTTTATCCTCTGAATCCTTCTGTAACTCTGTGAATTCATGCAATTGCTATTTTACCTTGAAGATAATTAGTATGAACCTGTAAACTTCAATTAATTAACAAAATGGCTGGGTTGCCTCCCAGCAAGCGCTTCTTTATTGTCTTTAGCTGGACTATTACTGAACTTTAATCAAGTCTCAGTTTTGAGCACTCTTGCTCAAAATTGCTTTCAAGATAATGTTTGACTCTTTGTCCATTAACAATAAACTTTTTGTTAGAATCATTATCCTGAAGCTCTACATATCCATATGGTGACACACCTGTAATCACATATGGTCCTCTCCACCGGGATTTCAATTTCCCGGGGAATAATCTGAGCCTAGAATTAAACACCAGAACTTTCTGCCCTGGCTCAAAGACTTTGGATGATAGCTTCTTATCATGCCATATTTTTGCTTTCTCTTTGTAAATTTTTGCATTTTCGAAAGCATTGAGTCTGAATTCCTCTAGCTCATTTAACTGGAGCAATCGTTTTTCTCCAGCTAACTTGACATCAAGGTTTAGGAATCTGGTTGCCCAGTAGGCCTTATGTTCCAGTTCCACTGGCAAGTGATAGGCTTTTCCATACACAAGCTGGTATGGAGAGGTCCCTATAGGAGTCTTGAATGCTGTTCTATATGCCCACAAAGCGTCATCCAAGCTTCTTGCACAATCCCTTCTACGGTTAATCACAGTCCGTTCTAGGATTCTTTTAAGTTCTCTATTAGAGACTTCAGCTTGCCCATTTGTCTGTGGATGATATGGAGTTGCCACCCTGTGGCTGACTCCATATCGAACCATAGCAGAGTAAAGCTGTTTATTGCAAAAATGAGCGCCCCCATCACTAATTAGTACTCTAAGGACACCAAATCTGCTGAAGATATGTTTCTGCAGGAATTTCCGCACTGTCTTAGTATCATTAGTGGGTGTTGCAATAGCTTCCACCTATTTGGATACATAAACCACTGCCACCAGAATATAAGTGTTTGAGTATGATGGTGGGAAAGGCCCCATGAAGTCAATACCCCATACATCAAACAACTCAATCTCCAAGATCCCTTGTTGAGGCATGGCATAACTGTGAGGCAGATTGTCAGATCTTTGGCAACTGTCACAATTAAGTACAAACTCTCGGGAGTCTTTATGGAGAGCAGGCCAATAGAAGCCACATTGGAGGACTCTTGTGGCTGTTCGCTTACTTCCAAAATGTCCTTCATATTGTGATCCATGGCAATGCCATAGGATCTTCTGTGCTTCTTCTTTAAGCACACATCTACGGATTACTCCGTCCGCACATCTCTTAAAGAGATATGGTTCATCCCAAAGATAGTACTTTGCATCTGTGATCAATTTCTTTGATTGCTGCCTACTATACTCTTTGGGTATGAATCTCACAGCCTTGTAGTTTGCAATGTCTGCAAACCATGGTACTTCCTGGATGGCAAAGAGTTGCTCATCCAGAACGTTTTCAGAGATCTCAGTAAGAGGGAGGGACGCCCCTTCTACTGGTTTTATTTGGGATATGTGATCTCTCTATCCCTTTTCTGTCTCTTATTTCTATATCAAACTCTTGCAGAAGTAAAACCCATCTTATGAGTCTGGGTTTTGAATCCTGCTTTGTGAGTAAATATTTAAGAGCAATATGGTCAGTGTACAACAATCACTTTTGATCCTACTAAATAAGATCTGAACTTGTCAATGGCATAAACCACTGCAAGTAACTCTTTTTCTATTGTTGTGTAGTTCTTCTGTGCGTCATTTAAAACACGGCTGGCATAATAAATGACATGCAGAAGCTTGTCATGCCTTTGTCCCAGCACTGCACCAATGGCATGGTAACTGGCATCACACATTAGTTCAAATGGTAATGTCTAATCTGGTGCAGAGATGACTAGTGCTGTGACCAGCTTAGCTTTCAGAGTCCCAAATACTTGCAGATACTCCTTATCAAAGATAAATGGCTTGTCAGTAGCTAGCAGATTACTCAAAGGTTTGGCAATTTTTGAAAAATCTTTTATAAACCTCCTAAAGAATCCTGCATGCCCCAGAAAGCTTCTGATTGCCTTAACATTGGCAAGTGGTGGTAATTTTTCAATTACCTCTACCTTAGCTTGATCCACCTCTATTCCCTTGTTTGAAATTTTGTGCCCAAGGACAATTCCTTCAGTCACCATAAAGTGACATTTCTCCCAGTTTAAAACCAGGTTAGTCTCTTGGCACCTCTTTAGAACAAGTGCTAGATGGTCAAGACAGGAGCTGAATGAGTCTCCAAATACTAAAAAGACATCCATGAAGACTTCCAGAAATTTTTCCACCATATCAGAGAAAATAGAGAGCATACACCTTTGAAAGGTTGCAGGTGCATTGCACAGACCAAATGGCATCCTTCTGTATGCAAATACTCCAGATGGACATGTGAATGCTATTTTCTCTTGATCCTAGGGATCTACTACAATTTGATTATAACCTGAATATCCATCCAGAAAGCAGTAGTATTCATGACCTGCTAGTCTTTCTAGGATCAGGTTTATGAATGGTAAAGGAAAATGCTCCTTTCTGGTAGCTGTATTGAGCCTTCTGTAATCAATACACATACACCACCCAGTAACTGTTCTTGTAGGAACCAGTTTATTTTTTTCATTATGAACCACTGTCATGCCACCCTTCTTAGGGACAACTTGGACAGGGCTTACCCACGGGCTATCAGAAATAGGATAAATAATCCCAGCCTCTAGTAATTTAGTGACCTCCTTCTGCACCACCTCCTTCATGGCTGGATACAGCCGCCTCTGTGGTTGAACCACTGGCTTAGCGTCATCCTCCAATAGGATCTTGTGCATGCATCTGGCTGGGCTAATGCCCTTAAGATCACTGATGGACCACCCAAGAGCTGTCTTGTGTGTCCTTAGCACTTGAATCAGTGCTTTCTCTTCCTGTGGCTCTAAGGTAGAGCTTATGATTACAAGAAAAGTGTCATCTTTTCCCAGAAATGCATATTTTAAGGATGGTGTCAATAGTTTGAGCTTGGGTTTAGTAGGTTTCTCCTCTTCCTGAGGGATTTTCAGAGGTTCTATTATTCTCTCTAGTTCCTCCAGATAAGGTTGAGCATCTTTAAAGATATCCTCTAGCTTTGATTCGAGACTCTCAGTCATATTGACCTCTTTCACGAGAGAGTCAATAATATCAATGCTCATGCAGTCGTTTGGGGTGTCTGGATGCTGCATAGCTTTGACAACATTCAACTTAAACTTGTCCTCATTGACTCTCAAGGTTAATTCCCCTTTTTAGATGTCAATGAGGGTTCGTCCAGTTGCTAGGAAAGGTCTTCCTAGAATGAGAGTTGCACTCTTGTGCTCCTCCATTTCTAGCACCACAAAGTCAGTGGGAAAAGCAAATGGCTCAACCTTGACAATCATGTCTTCAATTACACCTGATGGGTATTTAATGGAGCCATCAGCAAGTTGGAGACATATCCGGGTTGGTTTGACTTCTTCAGTCAAACCAAGTTTTCTGATAGTAGATGCAGGTATTAGATTGATACTTTCCCCAAGATCACATAGAGCTTGCTTGGTACAAGTACCCTCTAATGTGCATGGTATCATAAAGCTTCCAGGATATTTAAGCTTTTCTGGTAAACTTTTCAGAATGACTGCACTGCATTCTTCAGTGAGGTAAACTTTTTCAGTTTCTCTCCAATCCTTCTTATGACTTAAGATCTCTTTCATGAACTTAGCATAAGAGGGTATTTGCTCAAGTGTCTCTGCAAATGGAATCTTTATTTCAAGAGTCCTGAGATAGTCTGCAAAGCGGGCAAATTGCTTATCCTATTTTGCTTGCCGGAGTTTCTGAGGATAAGGCATTTTGGCTTTTTATTCCTCAACCTTAGTTGCTGCAGGTTTATTGCCTACAGACGTGGGTTGAGAAGCCTTTTGAGAGGGGTTGCTATCAGTACTTGTATGTGTCTGATCCCCCACTGGCATTTGAATGCCAGGGGTGGAAGCTGGAGTGGCGTTAGACGCCAACTCCTTACCTGTTTCTGGCGTCTGAATGCTAGAACTGAGCTTCCTTTGGGCGTTCAACGCCAACTCCTTACTTGTTTTTGGCGTCTGAACGCCAGAACTGAGCTTCCTTTGGGCATTCAACGCCAGCTCTTCACCCTCTTCTGGCGTTTGAGCACCAGAATTATTCCTCTCTAGGCTCTTACTGTCCTCATAGGGATTTTGGATATCAGTTTGTTCATTTCTTGGCTTTCTGCTGCCTTGAAGTGAGGTATTTAATGTCTTCTCACTTTTTAATTGAATTGCTTGGCACTCTTCTGTTATTTATTTTGATAGCTACTGTTTTGTTTGCTTCAATTGCACTTCCTTATTCATATTAGCCAATCTTGTGTCTTGCAATATCTCCTTGAATTCAACTAGCTGTTTTGTTAGAAAATCTAATTGCTTATTGAATTCAGTAACTTGTTCTGCAGGACTGAGTTCAGCAGTTACTATTTTAGCGTCTTCTTTCATGGAAGGTTCACTACTTCGGTACATATGCTGATTTCTAGCAACTGTATCAATGAGCTCTTGAGCTTCTTCAATTGTCTTTCTCATGTGTATAGATCCACCAGCTGAGTGGTTCAAAGACAGCTGAGCTTTCTCTGTAAGCCCATAATAGAAGATGTCTAACTGCACCCACTCTGAAAGCATTTTAGAAGGGCATTTTCTTAGCATCTCTTTGTATCTTTCCCAGGCATCATAAAGAGATTCATTATCTCATTATTTAAAGCCTTGGATGTTCAGCCTTAGCTGTGTCATCCGTTTTGGAGGGAAGTATTGATTCAGAAATTTTTCTGACAGTTGTTTTCATGTCCTTATGCTAGCCTTATGTTGGTTATTTAACCACCTCTTAGCTTGGTCTTTTATAGCAAATGGAAACAGTAATAATATGTAGACATCCTGATCTACTTCTTTATCATGTACTGTGTCAGCAATTTGTAAAAACTGTGCCAGAAACTCCATAGGTTCTTCCTGTGGAAGACTAGAATACTGGCAACTTTGTTGCACCATGATAATGAGCTGAGGATTCAACTCAAAACTATTGACTCCGATGGAGGGTGGTGGACAAAATTGTGATTTCTATCTTTTGAGCTTTAGCATATATTTACTCTTATGGCACTGTTTATTCTCACAACTCCGTTCAACTAACCAGCAAGTGTACTGGGTCGTCCAAGTAATAAACCTTACGTGAGTAAGGGTCGAATCCACAGAGATTGTTGGTATGAAGCAAGCTATGGTCACCTTGCAAATCTCAGTCAGGCAGATTAAAATAGTTTATGGGTTTTTCGAAAATAGAAATAAAGGGTAGAAATAAAAGGGATAGAAGACTTATGCAGATTCATTGGTAGGAATTTCAGATAAGCGGGTGGAGATGCTGTAGAGCCCAAGCACGCCTGCTCTCCTATTGCTTCTACTCAATCCTTCTTACTCCTTTCCATGGCAAGCTTTGTATAGGGGTTCACCATCAACTGTGGCTACTTTCTTCCTCTCGGGGAAATATCCTGTGCGGCTGTCACTCGCACAGCTAACCAGTCTGGAGGCATCACCGATGGCTAATGGCTACATCCCATCCTCGCAGTGAAAACTAATGCACGCACTCTGTCACAGTACGGCTAATCACCGGTTGGTTCCCGCTCCTACTGGAATAGAATCCCTCTTTTGCGTCTGTCACTAACGCCCAGCAGGTTAAAGTTTGAAGCACGTCACAGTCATTCATTACCGGAATCCTACTCGGAATACCACAGACAAGGTGAGACTTTCCGGATTCCCAGGATCCTACTCGGAATACCACAGACAAGGTGAGACTTTCCGGATCCTCATAAATGCCGCCATCTATCTAGCTTATACCACGAAGATTCTGTTGGGGAATCTAAGAGATATGCATTCAAGCTCTGTTGCATGTAGAACGGAAGTGGTTGTCAATCACATACATTCATAAGTGAGAATAATGATGAGGGTAATTTGACTCGTCACATTCATCATGTTCTTGGGTACGAATGAATATCTTGGAATAAGAATAAGAGAGATTTGAATAAAAGAAAATAGGACTTCATTAATACTTGAGGTACAGCAGAGCTCCACACCCTTAATCTATGGTGTGCAGAAACTCCACCGTTGAAAATACATAAGCAAAGGGTTCAGGCATGGCCGAATGGCCAGCCCTCTCCATGATCAAGTGACCGAATGAAAAAGACTAAAAATGGTCAAAAGATGTCTAATACAATAGATAAATGTTCTATATATACTTAGACTAGCTCCTAGGGTTTACATGAGTAAGTAATTGATGCATAAATCCACTTCCGGGGCCCACTTGGTGTATGCTTGGGCTGAGCTTGATCATTCCACGAGCTAAGGCATTTCTTGGCGTCAAACTCCAGGTTATGACGTGTTTTGGGCATTCAACTCCGGATTATGACGTTTTTCTGGCGTTTAACTCCAGACAGCAGCGTGTACTTGGCGTTTAACGCCAAGTTACGTCGTCATTCTTCGAATAAAGTATGGACTATTATATATTGCTGGAAAGCCCGGGATGTCTACTTTCCAACGCCGTTGAGAGCGCGCCAATTGGAGTTCTGTAGCTCCAGAAAATCCATTTCGAGTGCAGGGAGGTCAGAATCCAACAGCATCAGCAGTCCTTTTGTCAGCCTTCTTCAGAGTTTTGCTCAAATCCCTCAATTTCAGTCAGAATTTACCTGAAATCACAGAAAAACACACAAACTCATAGTAAAGTCCAGAAATGTGAATTTAACATAAAAACTAATGAAAACATCCCTAAAAGTAGCTCAAACTTACTAAAAACTATATGAAAACAATGCCAAAAAGCGTATAAATTATCCGCTCATCACAACACCAAACTTAAATTGTTGCTTGTCCCCAAGCAACTGAAAATCAAATAGGATAAAAAGAGGAGAATATACTATAAAGTCCAAAATATCAATGAATATTAATTTAATTAGATGAGCGGGACTTGTAGCTTTTTGATTCTGAACAGTTTTGGCATCTCACTTTTTCCTTTGAAGTTTAGAGTGATTGGCTTCTCTAGGAACTTAGAATTTCAGATAGTGTTATTGACTTTCCTAGTTAGGCATGTTGATTCTTGAACACAGCTACTTTATGAGTCTTGGCTGTGGCCCTAAGCACTTTGTCTTCCAGTATTACCACCGGATACACAAATGCCACAGACACATAACTGGGTGAACCTTTTCAGATTGTGACTCAGCTTTGCTAAAGTCCCCAGTTAGTGGTGTCCAGAGCTCTTAAGCACACTCTTTAGCTTTGGATCACGACTTTAACCATTCAGTCTCAAGCTTTTCACTTGGACCTTCATGACACAAGCACATGGTTAGGGACAGCTTGATTCAGCCGCTTAGGCCTGGATTTTTAATTTCCTTGGGCCCTCCTATCCATTAATGCTCAAAGCCTTGGATCCTTGCTTTAAAATTTTCGCCACTTTTTTTTTTTGACTGCTTTTTCTTGCTTCAAGAATCAATTTCATGATGTTTTTCAGATCATCAATAACATTTCTCTTTGTTCATCATTCTTTCAAGAACCAACAATTTTAACACTCATAAACAACAAGATCAAAAATATGCACTGTTCATTCATTCATTCAGAAAACAAAAATTATTGCCACCACATCAATATAATTAAATTAAATTCACTAATAATTTCGAAAATTATGTACTTCTTGTTCTTTTGAATTAAAACATTTTTCTTTTAAGAGAGGTGAAGGACTAATGGATTTTATTCATAGCTTTAAGGCATGGTTACACACTAATGATCATGAAGTAGAGACACAAAAACATAGATAAACACAATACTTAAAAACCGAAAACAGAAAGAAAATAAAGAACAAGGAATGAATCCACCTCTAGTGGCGTCTTCTTCTTGAAGGACCAATGATGTTCTTCAACTCTTCTATGTCCCTTCCTTGCCTTTGTTGCTCCTCCCTCATTGCTCTTTGATCTTCTCTTATTTCTTGGAGAGTGAGGGCGTGTTCATGGTGTTCCACCCTTAATTGTTCAACATTATGGCTCAAGTCTTCCAAAGAGGTACTAAGTTGCTCCCAATAGTTGTTGGGAGGAAAGTGCATTCCTTGAGGCATTTGTTGATGATGAACTTCCTCATGTTCTTCTTGAGGGCCGTGAGGAACTTCTCTTGTTTGCTCCATCCTTTTCTTGGTGATGGGCTTGTCTTCTTCAATGGAGACATCTCCATCTATGATAACTCCGGCTGAATAACATAGATGGCATATGAGGTGGGGGAAGGCTAGCCGTGCCATGTATGAAGGCTTGTCAGCTATTTTGTAGAGTTCATTGGATATGACTTCATGAACCTCTACTTCCTCTCCAATCATGATGCTATGAATCATGATGGCCCGATCCACAGTAACTTCAGATCGGTTGCTTGTAGGGATGATGGATCTTTGGATGAACTCCAACCATCCTCTAGCTACAGGCTTGAGGTCCAGTCTTCTTAGTTGGACTGGTTTGCCTTTGGAGTCTACTCTCCATTGGGCGCCTTCCACACAAATGTCCATTAGGACTTGGTCCAACCTTTGATTGAAGTTGACCCTCCTTGTGTAGGGGTGTTCATCACCTTGCATCATGGGTAAATGAAATGCCAACCTCACATTTTCCGGACTGAAATCTAAGTATTTCTCCCGAACCATTGTGAGATAGTTCTTTGGATTCGGGTTCATACTTTGATCATGGTTCCTAGTGATCCATGCATTGGCATAGAACTCTTGAACCATCAATATTCCAACTTGTTGCATGGGGTTGGTTATGACTTCCCAACCTCTTCTTTGGATTTCATGTCGGATTTCCGGATACTCATTCTTTTTGAGCTTGAAAGGGACCTCGGGGATCACCTTCTTCTTTGCCACAACATCATAGAAGTGGTCTTGGTGGCTCTTGGAGATGAATCTCTCCTTCTCCCATGACTCGGAAGTGGAAGCTTTTGCCTTCCCTTTTCCTTTTCTTGAGGAAACTCCGGTCTTGGGTGCCATTGATGGTGAATGAAAAATAAAAAGCTTAGGCTTTTTACCACACCAAACTTAAAATTTGCTCGTCCTCGAGCAAAAAAGAAAAGAAGAGTAGAAGAAGAAGAAGAAAATTTTGGTAGAGAAGGAGAGGAGGGGGTTCGGTTATATGAGAGAAGAAGGGGTTTTTGTTGTGTGAAAATGAAGAAGAAAGGAGGGGTATTTATAGGGAGAGGGAGGGAGGGAGTTCGGCCATATTGGGTGGGAAAGGGTGGGAAATTGAATTTGAATTTGATGATGGTAGGTGGGATTTATGGGGAAGAGGAATTGAGGTGATTGGTGAAGGTTTTTGGGAAGTGTGACATTGAAAATGAGATTTGGATTAGGAGAGTGTGATTAGGATTAAAAGAAAAGGTAGGTGGGGATCCTGTGGGGTCCACAGATCCTGAGGTGAAAAGAAATACCATTCCTTCACCCTATAGGCGTGTAGATTGCCTTCATGCATCATTCTGGCGTTCAAACGCCCATTGGTGCATGTTCTGGGCGTTAAACGCCCATGTGATGCTTGTTTCTGGCGTTGAACGCCAGTTTCAAGCTTGTTTCTGGCGTTCAGCGCCAGATTGCCCTCTGTGTGCGCATCCTGGCGTTAAACGCCAGGATGTAGCTTGTTTTGGGCGTTCACCGCCAGAAAGATGCTCTGTTCTGGCGTTGAACGCCAGCCAGATGCATCTTCTGGGCGTTGAACGCCAGCCTGTGCGTCCTCCAGGGTGAAAAATTTTTTTCTTCTGTTTTTGACTCTGTTTTTAATTTCTTTGATTTTTTCGTGACTCCTCATGATCATGTACCTAATTCAACACAAAAATAACACCAAAACAAAATAAAATAAAATTAGATAAATAAAATTGGGTTGCCTCCCAACAAGCGCTTCTTTAATGTCAATAGCTTGACAGTGGCTCTCATGGAGCCACAAGATGATCAGGTCAATTTAGTGTGTAGTCCCAACACCAAACTTAGAGTTTGGATATGGGGTTTGAACACCAAACTTAGAGTTTGGTTGTGGCCTCACAACACCAAACTTAGAGTTTGACTGTGTGGGTTCTTCTTGACCTTGAACTGAGAGAAGCTCTTCATGCTTACTCTCTTTTGTCACAGAGGGATGGCCATGTGCCTGAAACACAAGGTATTCCCCATTCAATTGAAGGACTAACTCTCCTCTGTGAACATCTATCACAGCTTCTGCTGTGGCTAGGAAAGGTCTTCCTAGGATGATGCATTCATCATCTTCCTTCCTAGTATCTAGGATTATGAAATCAGCAGGGATGTAAAGGCCTTCAACCTTCACTAGCACGTCCTCTACCATTCCATAAGCTTGTCTCATTGACTTGTCTGCCAATTGTAATGAGAACAATGCAGGTTGTACCTCAATGATCCCCAGCTTCTCTATTACAGAGAGTGGCATAAGGTTTATCCCTGACCCAAGATCACATAGAGCTTTCTCTAAGCTCATGGTGCCAATGGTGCAAGGTATTAAGAACTTGCCAGGATCTTGTTTCTTTTGAGGTAGAGTTTCCTGAATCCAAGTGTCTAAGTCACTAATGAGCAAGGGAGGTTCACTTTCCCAAGTCTCATTACCAAATAGCTTGGCATTCAGCTTCATGATAGCTCCTAGATATTGAGCAACTTGCTCACCAGTCACATCTTCATCCTCTTCAGAGGATGAATATTCTTCAGAGCTCATGAATGGCAGAAGGAGATTTAATGGAATCTCTATGGTCTCTAGGTGAGCCTCAGATTCCTCAGGATCCTTAATAGGAAACTCCTTCTTGCTTGAGGGACGTCCCAGGAGGTCTTCCTCACTAGGATTTTCGTCCTCCTCCTCCCTAGTGCATTCGGCCACTTTGATTAAATCAATGGCCTTGCACTCTCCTTTTGGATTTTCTTCTGTATTGCTTGGGAGAATACTGGGAGGAGTTTCAATAACCTTCTTACTCAGCTGGCCCACTTGTGCCTCCAAATTCCTAATGGAGGATCTGGTTTCATTCATGAAACTGAAAGTGGCCTTTGACAGATCAGAGACTATATTAGCTAAATTAGAATTATTTTGTTCAGAGTTCTCTGTCTGTTGCTGAGAAGATGACGGATATGGCTTACTATTATTCAGCCTATTGCGTCCACCATTGTTAAAACCTTGTTGAGGTTTTTGTTGATCCTTCCATGAGAAATTTGGATGATTTCTCCATGATGAGTTATAGGTGTTTCCATAAGGTTCACCTAAGTAATTAACCTCTGCCATGGCAGGGTTCTCAGGATCATAAGCTTCTTCAGAAGCTACCTCTCTAGTACTGTTGGATGCATGTTGCAATCCATTCAGATTTTGAGAGATTATGTTGACCTGTTGAGTCAACATTTTGTTCTGAGCCAATATGGCATTCAGAGCATCAATTTCAAGAACTCCTTTCTTCTGAGGTACCCCATTATTCACGGAATTCCTCTCAGAGGTATACATGAACTGGTTGTTTGCAACCATGTCAATGAGTTCTTGTGCCTCTTCAGGCGTTTTCTTCAGGTGAATAGATCCACCTGCAGAATGGTCCAATGACATTTTCGAAAATTCAGAGAGACCATAATAGAATATATCTAATAGGGTCCATTCTGAAAACATGTCAGATGGACATCTCTTGGTCAGCTGCTTGTATCTTTCCCAAGCTTCATAGAGGGATTCACCATCTTTTTGTTTGAAGGTTTGAACATCCACTCTCAGCTTGCTCAGCTTCTGAGGAGGAAATAATTTATCTAAGAAGGCAGTGACCAGCTTATCCCAGGAGTCCAGGCTATCCTTAGGTTGTGAATCCAACCATATTCTAGCTCTGTCTCTTACAGCAAAAGGGAAAAGCATGAGTCTGTAGACTTCAGGATCAACTCCATTCGTCTTTACAGTCTCACAGATCTGCAAGAATTCAGTTAAAAACTGATAAGGATCTTCAGATGGAAGTCCATAAAACTTGCAGTTTTGTTGCATTAATGCAACTAGTTGAGGCTTAAGCTCAAAGTTATTGGCTCCAATGGCAGGAATGGAGATGCTTCTTCCATCAAACTTGGATGTTGGCTTTGTGAAGTCACCAAGCATTCTCCTTGCATTATTATTATTATTATTTTCGGCTGCCATGTCCTTCTCTTGTTCGAAAATTTCTGAAAGGTTATTTCTGGATTGTTGTAATTTAGCTTCTCTTAATTTTCTCTTCAGAGTCCTTTCAGGTTCTGGATCAACTTCAACAAGAGTGCCTTTTTCCCTGTTCCTGCTCATATGAAAGAGAAGAAAACAAGGAAAGAAAGAGGAATCCTCTATGTCACAGTATAGAGATTCCTTTATGTTAGTAGAAAAAGAAAGGGGTAGAAGGATGAAGAAGAATTCGGATTTTTAGATGAAGAGAGGTGAAGAGAAGTGTTAGTAATTAAATAATTAAATAAAAGAAGAAAAGAGAGAGAAGAGAAATTTTCGAAAATAATTTTGAAAAAAAAGGGTTAGTAATTTTCGAAAATCAAAGACAAAATATAATTAAAATTAAAATTTAGAACAAAAAGAATTTTTGAAAAAGAGAGAGAGAATTTTCGAAAATTAGAGAGGGAAAAGTAGTTAGGTGGTTTTGAAAAAGATAAGAAACAAACAAAAAGCTAGTTAGTTGATTGAAAAAGATTTGAAGTCAAATTTTGAAAAAGATAAGAAGATAAGAAGTTAGATAAGCTATTTTGAAATCAAATTTTGAAAAAGATAAAGTTTTTGAAAAAGATAAGATAAAAAGATAAGATTTTTAAGAAAAAGATATTTTGAAAAAAAAGATTTAATTTTTTAAAATTACTTAACTAACAAGAAACTACAAGATAAGATTCTAGAACTTAAAGATTGAACCTTTCTTAACAAGAAAGTAACAAACTTCAAATTTTTGAACCAATCACATTAATTGTTAGCTTAATTTTCGAAAATTAGATATAAAAGATAAGAAAAAGATTTTGAAAATATTTTGAAAAAGATTTTTGAAATTTTCGAAATTTTTTAAAAAAAATGAAAAAGATATGATTTTTGAAAAAGATTTTGAAAAGATAAGATTTTTTAAAATTGAAATTTTGACTTGACTTGTAAGAAACAACTAATTTTGAAAATTTTTGACCAAGTCAATCCCAAAATTTCGAAATTTTGGAGGGAAATAAGGAAAAGATATTTTTGAAATCAAATTTTGAATGAAAAACACAAAAATGACCCAAAACATGAAAATTTTGGATCAAGACACAAGATGCATGCAAGAATGCTATGAATGTCAAGATGAACACCAAGAACACTTTGAAGATCATGATGAACACCAAGAACATATTTTTGAAAAATTTTTGATGCAAAGAAAACATGCAAGACACCAAACTTAAAAATCTTTAATGCATGAAAAATATGAATGCAAAAATGCACATGAAAAACAACAAACAACACTAAACAAGAATTCATCAAGATCAAACAAGAAGACTTGTCAAGAACAACTTGAAGATCATGAAGAACACTATGAATGCATGAGATTTTCGAAAAATGCAAGAAATTTTTTTTAAAATCATGCAATTGACACCAGACTTAAAAATTGACACAAGACTCAAACAAGAAACAAAATATTTTTGATTTTTATGATTTTCTAATTTTTTTGTATTTTTATTAATTTTTTCGAAAATAAAGTTTAGAAAAACGAAAAATAAAAGAAAAATTTTTGAAAAAGTTTTTGAAAAGAAAATTACCTAATCTGAGCAACAAGATGAACCGTCAGTTGTCCATACTCGAACAATCCCCGGCAACGGCGCCAAAAACTTGGTGGACGAAATTGTGATTTCTATCTTTTGAGCTTTAGCATATATTTACTCTTATGGCACTGTTTATTCTCACAACTCCGTTCAACTAACCAGCAAGTGTACTGGGTCGTCCAAGTAATAAACCTTACGTGAGTAAGGGTCGAATCCACAGAGATTGTTGGTATGAAGCAAGCTATGGTCACCTTGCAAATCTCAGTCAGGCAGATTAAAATAGTTTATGGGTTTTTCGAAAATAGAAATAAAGGGTAGAAATAAAAGGGATAGAAGACTTATGCAGATTCATTGGTAGGAATTTCAGATAAGCGGGTGGAGATGCTGTAGAGCCCAAGCACGCCTGCTCTCCTATTGCTTCTACTCAATCCTTCTTACTCCTTTCCATGGCAAGCTTTGTATAGGGGTTCACCATCAACTGTGGCTACTTTCTTCCTCTCGGGGAAATATCCTGTGCGGCTGTCACTCGCACAGCTAACCAGTCTGGAGGCATAACCCATGGCTAATGGCTACATCCCATCCTCGCAGTGAAAACTAATGCACGCACTCTGTCACAGTACAGCTAATCACCGGTTGGTTCCCGCTCCTACTGGAATAGAATCCCTCTTTTGCGTCTATCACTAACGCCCAGCAGGTTAAAGTTTGAAGCACGTCACAGTCATTCATTACCGGAATCCTACTCGGAATACCACAGACAAGGTGAGACTTTCCGGATTCCCAGGATCCTACTCGGAATACCACAGACAAGGTGAGACTTTCCGGATCCTCATAAATGCCGCCATCTATCTAGCTTATACCACGAAGATTCTGTTGGGGAATCTAAGAGATATGCATTCAAGCTCTGTTGCATGTAGAACGGAAGTGGTTGTCAATCACATACATTCATAAGTGAGAATAATGATGAGGGTAATTTGACTCATCACATTCATCATGTTCTTGGGTACGAATGAATATCTTGGAATAAGAATAAGAGAGATTTGAATAAAAGAAAATAGGACTTCATTAATACTTGAGGTACAACAGAGCTCCACACCCTTAATCTATGGTGTGCAGAAACTCCACCGTTGAAAATACATAAGCAAAGGGTTCAGGCATGGCCGAATGGCCAGCCCTCTCCATGATCAAGTGACCGAATGAAAAAGACTAAAAATGGTCAAAAGATGTCTAATACAATAGATAAATGTTCTATATATACTTAGACTAGCTCCTAGGGTTTACATGAGTAAGTAATTGATGCATAAATCCACTTCCGGGGCCCACTTGGTGTATGCTTGGGCTGAGCTTGATCATTCCACGAGCTAAGGCATTTCTTGGCGTCAAACTCCAGGTTATGACGTGTTTTGGACGTTCAACTCCGGATTATGACGTTTTTCTGGCGTTTAACTCCAGACAGCAGCGTGTACTTGGCGTTTAACGCCAAGTTACGTCGTCATTCTTCGAATAAAGTATGGACTATTATATATTGATGGAAAGCCCTGGATGTCTACTTTCCAACGCCGTTGAGAGCGCGCCAATTGGAGTTCTGTAGCTCCAGAAAATCCATTTCGAGTGCAGGGAGGTCAGAATCCAACAGCATCAGCAGTCCTTTTGTCAGCCTTCTTCAGAGTTTTGCTCAAATCCCTCAATTTCAGTCAGAATTTACCTGAAATCACAGAAAAACACACAAACTCATAGTAAAGTCCAGAAATGTGAATTTAACATAAAAACTAATGAAAACATCCCTAAAAGTAGCTCAAACTTACTAAAAACTATATGAAAACAATGACAAAAAGCGTATAAATTATCCGCTCATCAGAGGGTATACAGATACTACTCCCATATGAAGCAGTAGTGGGGTTAGCATATAACCCCAGAGTCCTTCTGGACTGTTCATTTCCACTTAGGTCCATGATGGAGAAAGGGAGATGACGTGGATTTATTTTATTATTATAAATAAAATTTTGAAACAATAAAATAAAATAAAATAAAAACTAAAATAAAAATAAAAATAAAAATTTGAAAATATTTTATGAAGATTTTCAAAAAACTGAGGAGAGAGAGAGTGGTTAGAAAGTTTTGAAAAAGATATGATAAAAAAAACTTGACAACTAAGATATGATAAGATAAAATTTTGAAATTGAAATATGAATTTTTATGAAAAGTTTCAAAAAAATTGTTTAAAAAATAGTTAGAAAAAATATATTTTTTTATTTTTAAATTTTATGATGAAAAAGAAAAACACACAAAAGACACAAGACTTAAAGTTTTTAAATCCAATGCTCCTTGTTTTCAAAAATTTTGGAGGGAAAACACCAAGGCACACCAAACTTAAAAATTTTAAGATCAAAACACAAAGAAGACTCAAGAACACCTTGAACAAAAGAAAGAACACCAAACTTAAAATTTTTAGAAAACCAAATTAAAATTTTCGAAAACTAAAGAAAATTAACAAGAGAACACCAAACTTAAAGTTTGGCACAAGATTTAATCAAAGACAAATTGTTTTTGAAAAAGTTTTAAAAGAAAGATACCCAATTGCCAAGAACACAAGCCCACGCTCTAGCCAATTGAGCTATAAATTTAACGTGTTTTTTAATAAGGTATTTAATAAATAAAATTTTTTTGAAAACTAAAAATTTGAAAAGGCACAAGAAAAACAAGAAAAGACACAAAACAAGACAAACCAAAGATCAAACAAGAAAAATTGACAAGAACAATTTGAAGATCAAGGAAGAACAAAGAACATGCAATTCGAAAACTGAAGGACAAAGAAAAGCATGCAATTGACACCAAACTTAAAACATGACATTAAACTCACAGAAAAACAAAAATTAATAAAGAAAAATAATATTTTTGAAAAATTTTTGAAAAGAAAATAAAAGACTCTGACCCAAAAGACAAAATTTTCCTAATCTAAGCAACAAGATTCACCGTCAGTTGTTCAAACTCAAACAATCCCCGGCAACGGCACCAAAAACTTGGTGCATGAAAATCACACTCACACTATGTAATTCCGCACAACTAACCAGCAAGTGCACTGGGTCGTCCAAGTAATACCTTACGTGAGTAAAGGTCGATCCCACGGAGATTGTGGGCTTGAAGCAAGCTATGGTTATTGTTCATACCCTGACCGAGCTCCCCCAACTCGGAAGTTCATAGAAGGTCCGACCTCGTCCCAAGGCCCACGCCTGAGGTCGGACCTCGGACAAATAAGCTAAAGAAGGCCCATCAGAAGGAACGAAGCCCAAAACCTAAAGGCCGAAAAGGCCTAAAGAAAGGCGGTTCCACAAAGATAGGGATAAAACTCCCAAAAGATAAGATAAGATAAGAATATCTTATCCAGGGAAGATCACAGCCAACTACTATAAATACACTGGAGCACCCAGGTATAACTCATATTCTAATTCTACTCAATATCTGCTTGGACCCATGCTAACTTAAGCATCGGAGTGTCATTGCAGGTACAACCACCAACCACTCCACATATCAAGCTCGGGTCCCTGACCCCCACCTCGGGCCTCACCAAGACGTCCGAGCTACTCGTTTCAGGTAACCCCCGGAACATTGGCGCCGTTGCCGGGGACCCTGGAAGTCATCCCTCTACCATGGCGGACGATCCTCCCAACAATAACCACGCTACATCAGAACAAGAGGAGGAAGTTGACACCGGAGAACGACCGGACAGCCCTCTATCACCGCGCACTCCAGGAGGAAACAAACAGAATCACCCAAAGACATCACTCCCAAACAAAAATCCACAAAATCCCGAAAAAGAAAAGAGCTCAGAAATTCTAGAAGCAGTTCGGGCACAGCAAAACCGGCTGAAACAACTCGAAGAGGACATAAAAAAGCAGAAAGAAACTGAACAAGATTTGAGAAGGGAGGCTCGAAAGCGCAGGGAATTAGAAGAAAAACTCCGGAAAATAGAGGCCAACCTGAAAGATCGGACGGACCGCGGTCCCACCCCCGAAGGCAACCATGATCCCTTCACGCAAGAGATCATGAAGGAGAAGGTACCGCGAAACTTTAAACCACCCGATATGGATCTCTACGACGGCACCACCGACCCAAGTCACCACCTCAGCAACTTCAGAAGCAGAATGTACCTAGTCGACGCCTCCGACGCGATTCGGTGCAAAGCCTTCCCCACCACTCTCACCAAATCAGCCATGAAGTGGTTCGACAACCTGCCACCTAGATCAATCACCAGCTTCGAAGACCTAACCAAAAAATTCCTAACAAGATTCTCCATTCAAAAGGACAAGGCAAAACATGCCCCCAGTCTACTCGGGATCAAACAAGGTAACCAAGAAACTCTCCGAGAGTACATGGAGCGATTCAACAAAGCCTGCCTGGACATACAACACTTGCCCACTGAAGCAGCCATCATGGGACTAGCAAACGGCCTAAAAGAGGGACCGTTTAGCCAATCCCTATCCAAACGATACCCGACCTCCCTATACGAGGTGCAGGAACGGGCAGAAAAATATATCAACATGGAGGAAACCTCCCAGCTAAGAGACTCTTCTAGGAAGGAATCAACCTACCCGTTCCGAGATCGAGATCGGGAACAGAAGAAGAAAGAAGAATCCAACTCGGACAAGCCACGGAAGTATCATAGCTACACTCCCCTCCGAGTTTCCCTGGTAGACGTCTACAGAGAAGTATGCCACACCGAAAAAATCCCACCGCCCCGACCTCTAAAACACAAGAGAGCAGGGAGAGATCGGTCCGAATACTGTGAATACCACAAGCTCTACGGTCATTCTACTAACGACTGCCACGACCTAAAAAATGTTATAGAAAAGCTAGCCAGAGAAGGAAAACTCGACAGATACATAGCAGAGAAAGGAGAAGAGACCAGGAAGAGAAGGCGGGGAGATAACGAAGATCGGGCCGAACAAACCCCGCAGGGGCAACCTACCAGAGGCTAATGAACAAAGTGTTCTCAGAGCACATCGGACTACAACTAGAGGTGTACGTCGACGACATGCTGGTAAAGACACAAGAAGACGGAAACTTGCTGACCGACCTCACCAGTGTCTTCGGCACCCTCAGAAAACACAACATGAGACTCAACCCGACAAAGTGCACCTTCGCCGCAGAAGCCGGAAAATTCTTAGGCTTCATGTTGACTCAAAGGGGCATCGAAGCAAACCCGGACAAATGCCAAGCGATACTCAATATGAAAAGCCCGACCTGTGTCAAAGAAGTACAATAGCTGAATGGAAGGCTGGCCGCCCTATCAAGATTTTTGGCAGGATCAGCGATAAAATCACTACCTCTCTACTCACTCCTAAAGAAAGGGAAACCCTTCTCATGGACCCCGGAGTGCGAAAAAGCCTTTCAAGAATTCAAGGAATTCCTCGGGCAGCCACCAATCCTAACCCGACCTTTAAAAGGGGAAGAGCTCGTATTATACCTCTCGGTCGGACATCGGGCAGTCGCTTCAGCATTAATACGGGAAAATGACCAAGGACAACACCCCGTATACTTTGTGAGCAAGGCACTGCAAGGGGCCGAATTAAACTATCAGAAAATAGAAAAATTCGCCTACGCCCTAATATTCACAGCTCGGAGGCTCCGTCCCTACTTTCAAGCCCACACCATCAAAGTCCGGACAAACCAACCCATGAGACACATCCTGCAAAAAACAGACCTGGCAGGACGAATACTACAATGGGCGGTGGAACTGTCCGAGTTCGACCTCCACTATGAAGCCTGGACTGCCATAAAATCTCAGTACCTAGCCGACTTCATCGCAGAATATACTGAGACCCCTGGAACCCCACTCTCATGGAATCTGTATGTCGACGGGTCCTCAAACAAAACAGGAAGCGGAGCCGGGGTTATACTCGAAAGCGACCAAGGAACGCGGATAGAACTATCCCTAAAATTCGAGTTCCAGGCCTCGAACAACCAAGCCGAATACGAGGCCCTACTAGCAGGTCTAAAGCTAGCCGAAGAGGTCGGAGCCCAGAGAATCACGATCTTCAGCGACTCCCAGGTCGTCACATCTCAAGTAAATGGAAGCTACCAGGCCAAAGACCCAACTATGAAAAAATACCTGGATCAAACACAGGCACAATTACGCCACTTTTCAGAAATACAAATCCAGCACATACCTCGGGAACAAAACGCCCGGGCAGACGCCCTCTCAAAGCTCGCCAGCACCAAGCCCGGAGGCAACAACAGAAGTCTCCTCCAGGAAACTTTACAATCCCCTCCGTGCTAAGAGAGGAAGAAACGCTGAATATATCCAACCAACAGCAAGGATGGATGACCCCCATACTCAGCTACCTGAAGTCGGGAACTCTTCCCGCCGAAAGAAAGGGAGCTAAAAGACTCACGAAAGATGCCCAAAATTATACACTAATTCACGGTGTATTATACAGAAGAGGATTCACAAATCCCCTCCTTCGGTGCGTCCCGACCTCAGAAACAAAGAACGTCCTCGAAGAAGTCCACGGAGGCATGTGTGGGAACCATCTCGGAGCTCGGGCATTATCTAAAAAGGTAGTCCGAGCCGGCTTCTACTGGCCGACCTTGCAGAAAGACGCAACGGAATTCGTGAAAATATGCCCCCCTGCCAAAAACACGCCAATTTCCACAAGGCACCACCAGAAGACCTTATCAGCATCACCGCACCATGGCCCTTCGCAAAATGGGGACTTGACCTACTTGGCCCGTTCCCACAAGGACCGGGGCAAGTCAAATACCTCATAGTAGGGGTCGACTACTTTACAAAGTGGATCGAAGCCGAGCCCTTAGCCACCATTACGGCTCAGAAAAGCCGCAAATTCCTATACAAAAACATTGTCACAAGGTTCGGAGTCCCCTACTCCATCACAACAGACAATGGAACACAGTTCACGGACACAAGTTTTCAGAACGTGGTGGCCGAACTAAAAATCAAACAGCAATTCACATCAGTCGAACACCCACAAGCCAATGGACAAGCAGAAGCTGCAAATAAAGTCATCTTGGCCGGGTTAAAACGAAGACTCCAAGAGGCCAAAGGGGCGTGGGCCGAGGAACTCCCCCAGGTACTATGGGCATATCGGACAACCCCACACTCTACAACGGGAGAATCCCCATTCCGACTAGCTTACGGGATGGAGGCAATGATTCCTATCGAAATAGATGAAGGGTCGCCCAGAGTCATCTTCTACAACGAAGGAGGCAACCCACAGGCACAAAGGGAAGAACTCGACCTCCTCCCCGAGGTCCGAGAAAGAGCCCGAATCCGAGAAGAAGCCTTAAAACGGCGAACGGCCCTCAGATACAATCAAAAGGTAATAAAGCGAAGTTTCTCCATTCACGACCTGATTCTAATCCGAAATGACATCGGAACACAAAAAGTCGGGAGAAGGAAAGCTAGCCGCAAATTGGAAAGGGCCCTACAAGGTAACAGAAGTCTTAGGGACAGGCTACTACAAAATATCCGACCTAGTAGGCAATGAGCTGCCCAGGGCCTGGCACGCCTGTAATCTAAGACGGTACTACAACTAGAAAAACTTAACCCGAGGTGTACTCTTTTTCCCTACGAGGGTTTTTTAATGAGACACCCGGTTAAAGTAGGATACCCGACCTAGTCAAAGGGTAAACACTTTATAAATATTCTTTCTTTTTTTTACTAATCAAATTTCTCTATTTTCTCTCCCTCATGATGAAGCAAATCCTAAGAAAAGTACCCCACCAAGGCGCATTAATTTATGCTCGGCAAAACGCGAAAAATCATTTGCCAAAAGGCCACACAAGGTCGGCAAAGATAAAGCGACGAGGTTCAAATTAATGTGAGAAGTTATAAAGTAACTCTGAAATGGCTCGAAGAGCCAAATAAAAAGAGGTTACAAAAATAACTTAAAAAGGCCGACCAAATGACGAAGTCGGACCCAACCAAGGGAAAGTTATAAAGTAACTCTGAAATGGCTCGAAAAGCCAAATAAAAAGAGATTACAGAAATAACTCAAAAGGGCCGACCGACGACAAAGTCGGACCTAACAAAAAGGAGGTACTCGAGCACCCGATGTCCGAGAAAAAGCTCGGACCCAAGAAAGAAGCCTTAAAACGACGAGAACCAAGATTTCGAAAAACGCTTACTAAAAGGTTGCTTTACAAAAGCAACTAAAAAGTACAAGCGAAAGAACGAAATCAAAGGAAGCCTCGACAACGCTTACTAAAAAGTGGCTTTACAAAAGCAACTAAAAAGTACAAGCGAAAAGAACGAAATCAAAGGAAGTTTCAAAACGCTAGCTAAAAAGTTGTTATCCGAAAACAACTAAAAAGCACAAAAGCAGAAACAAAAAGTCAAAACGCTAGCTAAAAAGTTGTTATCCGAAAACAACTAAAAAGCACAAAAGCGGAAACAAAAAGTCAAAACGCTAGCTAAAAAGTTGTTATCCGAAAACAACTAAAAAGCACAAAAGCGGAAACAAAAGGCAAAACGCGAACAAAAACACCGCATAATAAGCTAAAAAAGTTACTAAAAAGTAGCTAAAGGCAAAAGGTGTTCAAAGCGTTCAACAGAAACCATCCAAAAGACAAAAGAGCCCACAGGCCGGGCACAAAACCAGAATAAAAAGATTACAGAGGATCAAAGTCCTTCCCGGACTCCACATCAACAGAAGGCTGCAGAGCAAACATAGAAATCGGGACAGCATCGACGGCAACGTCCTCTCGATTCGAAACCCCCACACCAGATCCATCCCCGACCAAAGGAGAAGTCGGGTTCTGAACAGGAACCCCGGGGTCGGACGTCGGAACTTCATCCTCGGCAGGAGCAGGAACAATCTTTCCCTCCACGACAACATTATCCGTACTAAATAAGCTCAGATCCAGGTCGGGAGCAAGAACCCGGACCTGAGCCTTCAAGTTCTCAAACATCGCATCCATACCCTTCGCCACGTGACCCTCCAGCTCGTAAAAATCATCCCGAGCAGATTGCAACGTCTCCTTCGTCTCCACAAGCTCAGCATATAGCTTGGTATAATTCTCTGTAGCCACCTTCGCCATCTCCTCAGATGTCTTCGCTGCCGCCACAGCCGCGGTAGCTTTAGTTTTCTCTTTCTCCAAGGAGGCCTCCAGCTCAGTAATCCTGGCAGCCGTCAGTTGACTAATCTTATCGAGCTCGGACTGAGCCTTCTCAAGTCGGGAGCTGGTCGCCCCAAGAGGGGATTTCTTGAACTCCCGGGCAATAGCGGCATGAAGACTAGCCATCCGGACACAGCTCCGCGCCATATACTGAAAATGATGCTCCATAGAAACATCATCAGTGGAAATAAAGGTCTGAGGGAGAATATGCTGCTCAATCCAACCAAGAGCGTCAAAGTCCTTATCATTGAAACCGGCAAGCTCTTGAGAGGTCTTCTGCTTCTTGGGAGGAGGACCCGAGAACGGAGGAGGAGAAGAGGTAGCAGGCCCAGAGGTCGGAGGATCCTGACTTAAAGCTCGGAACTGGGGAGTCGGAATAGTCTTCGACCGAGTCTGAACACCTATAGTAGTCTTCTGCGGAGAAGATCGGGCAGAAGCATCCCCGGCCTCGAGATTTCGAGCAGCCACCGACTTCTTCGTCCGACGAAGAAACTTCATAGAATCCGCCTGAGAAGACATCTCTGCAGAAATAAAAAGGAAAAAGATCACCACAACAGAAATTCCACCAAAACAAAACCCAAATACTAAGAAGGATAAATCTCAAAGAGGTCGGGAACTACCTAACTCGGAACGGAGAAGGCTTGGATCTCCCAACATTTTCTTCGTGTCCAAGTGAGGTGCCCGACCCCATAAACTGCTCACCACACCCACAAAGGCCTGCTCCACCTCATCTAAACTCTCAAAAGTATACTTAACAGACACTATATTCTCCTGCCAACAAAGAGGAAAAGAAGGCTCCCCACTCTCATCTAGAAAGAAAGGTCGGACGTCTCCAACAGCCCGGACCTTGAAATAAAAGTTCTTAAAATCGTGAAAAGACTCATCATACAGGGTACAGAACTTCCTCCCCTGGTTAGCCCTAAAAGAGACCCAAGACACCTTCCCTCCGCCCGACCCCGGCTTCGTCAACACAAACAAATAGGAAAAAAGAGAAATAGAGGGAGAAACACCCAAAAACTGACACAAAAGTTGGAACAGCTTTAAAAACGCCCAGGAATTTGGATGGAGCTGCGTAGGGGCAAGGTTACAAGACCACAACACCTCGGACTCCAGGTCGGTAAAAGGAAGTCGGACACTCAGCTTAGAAAAAAAGCAATCATAAGCGTAAAAGAAAAGCTTCTCGGAACTGTCTAAAGGCGGGAAGCACACTCTCTCCTCGGAATCCGGGGCTACTAACTCATAATCCCTCTCAGACTCTCTATCTTCACATATGCTACATTGCCTACGAAACCTAGCTAAATATTCAGAATCTACCACAGAAGGGACTCTTAAAGGAACAGGATCTACCCAACCAAGACCACTCGGAATCTTGGTCGACATCGCTTGCAGAACCTTTCGAGACATAAAAATCTTGCCTACAAAGAAGAATACAACAGCAAAAGCAAAAATCACATAAAGGCAGACAGCAAAAACCCATTCAGCAAGGCGAGAAAACCAAGTTCTTTTAGAAGAAAAAACAGAAACCCGAAAACAAAATACCAAGAGAAAAGAGCCCCCCACATACAAACAACCAAAGCAATGGCGGCGCCTCTTTTCGGGGCAAACCCAGGCATAGAAGAAAAAGAAACAGAAGCATATGTGCGCAAAGAAAATGAAGACGAGAACAAACCTGGAAGAAAGGAAGAAGACGACGAGCTCCGATGCAAGGAGAACGAAAACGGCGGCGCAGAAGAAACCCCGGAAAAACGCACAGAAAGAATCGGAGAAAAAGAACAAAAAAGGAGCGGCGCTCGAAAGAGAGGTGGCGAAAACTCAGAAAATGAGGAAAGGGGCAAATAAATAATGCCTTCACAGAGCCCAAACGG
Organism: Arachis hypogaea; assembly: GCF_003086295.3. Classification (NCBI taxonomy): domain Eukaryota; kingdom Viridiplantae; phylum Streptophyta; class Magnoliopsida; order Fabales; family Fabaceae; genus Arachis; species Arachis hypogaea. Next base: position 59,427,038 of record NC_092042.1, on the reverse strand, counting down.
AAATCGAGGAGAAACGGTAAAAAGCAATAAATGCTGAAAACGGCCATTTTTTGAAATTTTGAACTATGCCCGAGCTCGACCTCTCAAAGGACGAACTCGGGCAGGGGCACTGTTCATACCCTGACCGAGCTCCCCCAACTCGGAAGTTCATAGAAGGTCCGACCTCGTCCCAAGGCCCACGCCTGAGGTCGGACCTCGGACAAATAAGCTAAAGAAGGCCCATCAGAAGGAACGAAGCCCAAAACCTAAAGGCCGAAAAGGCCTAAAGAAAGGCGGTTCCACAAAGATAGGGATAAAACTCCCAAAAGATAAGATAAGATAAGAATATCTTATCCAGGGAAGATCACAGCCAATTACTATAAATACACTGGAGCACCCAGGTATAACTCATATTCTAATTCTACTCAATATCTGCTTGGACCCATGCTAACTTAAGCATCGGAGTGTCATTGCAGGTACAACCACCAACCACTCCACATATCAAGCTCGGGTCCCTGACCCCCACCTCGGGCCTCACCAAGACGTCCGAGCTACTCGTTTCAGGTAACCCCCGGAACAGTTATCTTATTATTCTTAGTCAGGATACCAATAGGGTTCTTTAGTTTCAATTGTAAGAAGTAAAAGAGCATGAAATTAGTAATTGTTACGCAGTAATGCAGAATGTGTTGGAGTTTTGGAGATGCTTTGTCTTCTGAATCCTTGCTTTCCTACTGTCATCTTCTTCACGCACGCAAGGTTCCTTTTATGGCAAGCTGTGTGTTGGTGGATCACTGTTGTCAATGGCTACCATCCGTCCTCTTAGTGAAAATGGTCCAGGTGCGCTGTCCCCACACGGCTAATCATCTGTCTGTTCTCACTCATCCTGGAATAGGATCCCTTGATCCTTTTGCGTCTGTCACTACACCTAACACTCACGAGTTTGAAGCTCGTCACAGTCATCCAATCCCTGAATTCTACTCGGAATACCATAGACAAGGTTTAGACTTTCCGGATTCTCAAGGATGTTGCCAATGGATTCTAGCTTATACCACGAAGACTCTGATTAAGGAATCCAAGAGATACTCATTCAATCTAATGTAGAACGGAGGTGGTTGTCAGGCATGAGTTCATAGGTTGAGAATGGTGATGAGTGTCACGGATCATCACCTTCTTCATATTGACGTGCAAATGAATATCTTAGATAGAAACAAGTGTGTTTGAATAGAAAAAATAAATAATTGCATTAATTCATCGAGACGCTGCAGAGTTCCTCACTCCCAACAATGGAGTTTAGAGACTCATGCCGTCAAAGAGTACAAAGTTCAGATCTAAAATGTCATGGGATACAAAATAACTCTCTAAAAGTTGTTTAAATACTAAACTAGTAACCTATGTTTACAGAAAAATGAGTAAACTAAGATAGATAGTGTAGAAATCCACTTCTGGGGCCCACTTGGTATGTGCTGGGGCTGAGACTTGAGCTTCTCACGTGCCTGGGCTTTTTCTAGAGTTGAACGTTAGGTTGTAACCTGTTTCTGGCGTTTAACTCCAACTTGCAACCTGTTTCTGGCGTTCAACGCCAGAATGCATAATGGAACTGGTGTTAAACGCCAGTTTATGTCGTTTATCCTCGAGCAAAGTATGGACTATTATATATTTTTGGAATGCCCTGGATGTCTACTTTCCAACCCAATTGAGAGCGTGCCAATTGAACTTCTGTAGCTCCAAAAAATCTATTCCGAGTGCAGGGAGATAATATACAACAACATCAGCAGTCATTTTTCAGCATGAATAAGATTTTTACTCAGCTCCCTCAATTTCAGCCAGAAAATACCTGAAATCACAGAAAAACACACAAACTCATAGTAAAGTCCAAAAATATGAATTTTGCCTAAAAACTAATAAAAATATACTAGAAACTAACCAAAACATACTAAAAACTACATGACATTACCCCCAAAAAACGTATGAAATATCCGCTCATCAGTGCAAACCTTCAAGCAGCTAGATGGAGAAACTTTGTATGAAGCCTGAGAGAGATACAAGGAGCTAACAAGGAGATGTCCACCTGATATGTTCAACGAATGGGTGCAGCTGCACATTTTCTATGAAGGTCTTTCTAGGGAAGCAAAGATGGCCCTAGACCACTCTTCAGGAGGTTCTCTCAATACCAAAAAGACCATAGAAGAGGCCACTGATATAATTAAAAAAATTGATAATAATGAATACTTCTATGCCTTAGATAGGAGCACTAACAGAGGAGTGATAGAGTTGAGTTACATGGATGCATTGCTAGCTCAGAACAAGTTGATTACCAAGCAAATGGCCGACCTCACCAAGCAGATGGAGAGGAACCAAGTTGCAGCAGTCAATACTCAAGCACCAGCTCAAGAAGGGGTGAATATAGAGGAAGGAGGTGATTGTGAACAAGCCAATTATGTTGGAAACTCATCAAGATAATCCTGGTTGGAAGAACCACTCAAGCTTTGGGCCAAAAAACCAGCAAAACCAGAACCAAGATCATAGCCTCAAAACTCCAACCATTACAACAATTCCACTTACCAACACTCCAACCAAAGACCATATCAATCCCCATACAACAACTCTTTCCAACCTTCATATCAAGCATAAAATAGCCATCCTCAACCTCCAAATTCCAACCTACCGTTACCATATGAGGATCGATTATCCCAGATTGAAGCCTTGCTTGAAAATCTTTGCAAGGAGTTTCAAGACAACAAGGCATTCAAGGATGAAGTAAGGTCTAATATGAAGAATCAGGGAGATGCCATTAAGAAGCTTGAATCTCAAGTAGGATATCTTTTTCAACAAATCCTTAAATCCACTGACAGTTTTTCAAGTGACACTGAGAAGAATCTAAGAGGAGAAAAAAAGAATTTGAGATGGAAATTGTGCAAGGCAATCACTTTAAGAAGTGAGGAAACTTTGGAGGAAGAAATTAGCAGGTCAACAGAGCACAACCAAGGGGTTCTAAAGGAGAAGTTGGAAGGGATAGAATAAGGAATTGGCCCTGCACAGAGGAAGGAACCAATGGAGAAGAAAATCTTGAAACCTTATGTACCAAAAGCACCATTCCCTCAAAGACTCAGGGATGGTGAGAAAGAGAAGACGTATTCCAGGTTCCTGGATACATTTAAGTCTCTTCACATCAACATTCCCTTCATTGAAGCCCTCCAACAGATGCCTTCATATATAAAATTCATAAAGGAGTTGTGAACCAAGAAGAGTCCCTTGAAGGGTGGACAAACAGTAGTGATGACTAAAGAGTGCAGTGTCCTTATCCAGAAGGACTTGCCTACAAAGAAGAAAGATCTAAGGAGTTTTCACATCCCTTGTGCCATAGGGGATACAATGATTAATAGAGGGTTTTATGATTTGTGAGCAAGAATAAATCTAATGCCTCTGTCTCTCATGAAGAAGCTGCAAATCAATGAGTTAAAATCCACAAATATAACCTTTCAACTGGATGACAAGACCCAAAAAAAGCACTAGGAGTGGTTGAAAATGTACTGGTGAAGGTAGGGAGGTACTTCCTCCGTACAGACTTTGTTGTTTTTGAGATGGAAGAAAGCTATCTTCATCCAATTTTTCTGGGGAGACCATTCTTGGCCACAGCCAGAGCATTCATAGATGTTGAGTAAGGGAAGTTGATATTGAGAATACATGAGGAACAACTCACTTTTCATGTCTTCAAGCCCTCACATGAATATGAACAAGAGAACAAAGACTTGAAGGATGATCATAAGGAAGCATTCTTGGATGAAACAAGCAGTGAATCATAAATAGAGCCTCTGAAGACCTCCTCGATAGAAAAACAAGAAGTTCAAGTGATACAACAATTGAAGAAGCCCAAGAAGGAGTTGAAACCAAAAGATTCAAAAGGGACAATCAACAAGGACCCTCCTGACACAAGAATCACCAAAGCACCACTTGAAGGAGAGAGGAGAATTGGGAAGAAGGTACCAAGGGGATGGAAAAATAAGAAGATCCCTACAGAGGACTTCTCTCTGAGAGATAGAGTGATATCAATCCACCAGTCACTAATCCCACCTCATCTTCCTATAATTCCATCTCAGCTGCCTCAAATGTACACAATTAATAAAATCCTATCCTTGGAGCATGTAGAGATTCTCAAAGAAGCAAGCAGAGATAGATTCACTGTGAGAGGAGAAGATCTGAGACATTACCAACCGCCTTTACAAAGGCCAACCGTCAAGCTAATGACATTAAAGAAGCGCTTCATGGGAGGCATCCCATGCTTTATATCCTTTTTGTTTATGTCTTAATTGTAGTTAATAAAGCAGTACTCATGGTGATTGATTCAAGTTTGACAAGCACTCAATTAAATTCTTGCATGTAACACATAGTGAGCAACAAGTTTGGTGAGCAAGGCACACTAAGAAGATACCTGAGATTCATATCATGTACATCTTAGGAGCTTTAACCAAAATCTTCCTTGCACCACATGATCACAAACTAAGTTTGGTGTTCACTAATGTTATACGCATGACTCATAAAAAGTCAAGTTGATTCTAATTCATGAGTGGCACTTAGTTTTTCTTAGTTAGTTATTTGATGAAAATTTAAAAAGTAGTTAGGTACATTGCAATTCTCGCTACCAATTGAAGTTAACTTTTGCTTTTCTTTTATTGTCTTGCATAATGAAATAAAGGAAGAAATAGATGGAATTGACAAGACATGCCAAGGAGAGAGGTTCGGCCACTTCATGGAGGGCTAGGCACATGTCTTTGAATGATGTTCTTTGGGATGTGCTACCATACAAGCATTGGATAGTTCAATGTGTCATAACCCTTACCCTTGAAGACCGAACTCAACCACCTTATAAAGTGGTGATCCTTGTGCTCATACTACTTCACACACACATCATCCATTCCCATCATACAAGATCAATCTACACCCTTCATTTACCTACTACCTTCCAATATAAATAAGTCTCCATTCCATGTAACCGAACTCAGAATCCACTTCCACATTCCCATTCTCATTCAGTTACAAGCTATCTTCACACCTTTTATTTTCGGCCACCCTCTCTTATTCACATCCATACTTTCTCTTCTTATACTTAGCACTCTTGATCACCCATCTAGCATCGTTCTCAAGTTATAATATCTCACACTTACATCTCTTCTAGCCTGACAATCACCCATGGCAACATTAAGCTCTAAGAGACGAAAGGGAAAGGAACCGGTGGAGAGCATTCCTTTAATGAATGGAGGTTCAAGACCGTGTTCCATGAAATCCAACTTGGATGGATGGAACCTAAGAAAATATTGCCGGAGCTTACTTTTCAATTCAATGATAATAAATGTCTGGAGATTAAAGAGAAGATTGATAGAAGGAGGTGGCAAATGCTCACAGACCCTCTCACAAATATAAACGAAAATCTCATCAAGGAGTTCTATGCTAATGTAAGGAGGGAAGACACCATCAAAGCCCCCACTTTTAAGAGCTATATGAGAGAGACCGAAATCGATTTCGGCCCCAATGCCATAATGAAGGTTCTTTAGTTGAGATCAAGGCCCTTTGAAGAGGCTAGTTATCACTTAAGAATGAGCAATGACCCTGACTGTGAGGAAATTGTGAACGACATATGTGTTGTAGGGGCCGATTGGGTGAGGTACTCTGACAAAAAGCCAAGGTATATTAGAAGAGGAGACCTTATCCCCGAAGCTAAGGGATGGTTTGCAGTCATAAGGAGATCAATCCTCCCTGCCTCAAATAATTCAGAGGTCAATATTGCTCGAGCCACCATAGTACATTGCATAATGAGGGGTGGAGACATAAACGTTCATGAGATTATCACTGATGGTATCCAATAGATCTCGGAGAAAAATGACCCGGAGGCCTGGCTAGGGTATACGACACCATCCTAAGGCTGTGTATTAAAGCCAAAGTGGTATTTGAGAATACCAACCTAATATGGTTAAAAGCTGGAAAACCAATCACACCTCAGCATATGAATTATGTTGCACCCGCTCAACAGCAAAGAAGACCTCAGATAAGGAAAAGAGTACTTTAAAGGCAAGCTCAACAACAAGAGGCCATCCAAAAATTAATCCACATGCAAACTCCCCAAGATGCACACATCTATGAAATACGTCAAAGGAAACAAGAGCGTAGGGAAGCATTGATGAGTACAGGGCATTTCAAGAAGGAGTTTATCTAAGTAGAGCTAGGTATGATATAAATACTCAAGCTAGGCTTGGTTACTTGGTTGGTGATGACTTAAGTTATTTACCTCTTTCTCTTATTTAAAAGGAACATAGAATTGGTGAAATCTCAATCAAAGATGCAATTATATGAGCTATATGATTAATTTATGAACATTGCTTTGAAATGAGCTTTGGCTGAAATTTCAAGTGAAAAGGAACAACAAAGGGATGAAACAGGGAACACAAGTGGTGCTACATGACTCTAGCACTACGCTCTCTTTCAAAAAGTGCTGCTGGTGCACAAAATTGCAATCACACTTTTGCAATCTGCACAACTAACCAGCAAGTGCACTGGGTCATCCAAGTAATACCTTACGTGAGTAAGGGTCGATCCCACGGAGATTGTTGGCTTGAGGAAAGCTATGGTTATTTTATTATTCTTAGTCAGGAGATCAATTATGATTATCAGTTTGAATTACTAAAAATAGAAGAGCGTGAAATAATTACTTGTTGTGCAATAACAGAGAATATGTTGGAGTTTTGGAGATGCTTTGTCTTCTGAATTCCTGTAACATAATATTCCTCTCATGCAAAAGTGCAAAGTTCTATCCATGGCAAGCTCTCTGTAGGGTGTCACCGTTGTCAATGGCTACTTCCCATCCTCTCAGTGAAAATGGTTCAAATGCTCTGTCACAGCACGTCTAATCAGCTGTTGGTTCTCGATCATGTCGAAATAGAATCCATTGATTCTTTTACGTTTGTCATCACGCCTAACACTCGCGAGTTTGAAGCTCGTCACAGTCATCCAATCCCAGAATCCTACTCAGAATACCACAGACAAGGTTTAGACTTCCGGATTCTCATGAATGCCGCCATCAATTCTAGCTTATACCACGAAGATTCTAATTAAGGAATCTAAGAGATACTCATTCAATCTGATGTAGAACAGAGGTGGTTGTCAGACACACATTCATGGATTGAGGAAGGGGATGAGTGTCACGGATCACCACCTTCTCCATAGTGAAGTGCGAATGAACATCTTAGATAGGAACACGCATGTTTGAATAGAGAAATAGAAATAATTGCATTAATTCATCGAGACGCTACAGAGCTCCTCACCCCCAACAATGGAGTATAGAGACTCATGCCGTCAAAGAGTATAAAATTTAGATCTAAAAATATCATGAGTTACAAAATAAGTCTCTAAAATTTGTTTAAATACTAAACTAGTAACCTAGGTTTATGTAAAATGAGTAAACTAAGATAATTGGTGCAGAAATCTACTTCTGGGGCCCACTTGGTGTGTGCTAGGGCTGAGACTTAAGCTTCTCACGTGCCTGTGCTGTTTCTGGAGTTGAATGCCAGGTTGTAACGTGTTTTTGGCATTGAACTCCAACTTGTAACCTGTTTCTGGCGCTGGACGCCAGACTGCAACATGGAACTGGCATTGAACGCCAGTTTACGTCATCTATCTTCGCGCAAAGTATGAATTATTATATATTGCTGGAAAGCCCTAGATGTCTACTTGCCAACCCAATTGAGAGTGGGCCAATTGGACTCTTGTAGCTCCAAAAAATTCATTCCGAGTGCAGAGAGGTCAGAATCCAACAGCATCAGCAGTCCTTTTTCAGCCTAAATCAGATTTTTGCTCAGCTCCCTCAATTTCAGCCAGAAAATACCTGAAATCATAGAAAAATACACAAACTCATAGTAAAATCCAGAAATGTGATTTTTGCTTAAAAACTAATAAAATTCTATTAAAAACTAATTAAAACATGCTAAAATCTATATGAAATTACCCCCAAAAAGCGTATAAAATATCCACTCATCACAACACCAAACTTAAACTGTTGCTTGTCCCCAAGAAACTAGATAAATAAAATAGGATAAAAAGAAATTAAGAAGCAATAATATCTCAGAGTTTTAAGTGAAGCTCATATTCTAATTTAGATGAGTGGGGCTAGTAACTTTTTGTTTCTGAACAGTTTTGGCATCTCACTTTATCCTTTGAAATTCAGAATGATTGGCGTCCATAGGAACTCAGAATTCAGATAGTATTATTGATTCTCTTAATTTAGTATGTTGATTCTTGAACACAGCTACTTTATGAGTCTTGGCCGTGGCCCTAAGCACTTTGTTTTCCAGTATTACCACCGGATACATAAATGCCACAGACACATAATTGGGTGAACCTTTTCAGATTGTGACTTAGATTTGCTAATGTCCCCAATTAGAGGTGTCCAGAGTTCTTAAGCACACTCTTTTGCCTTGGATCACGACTTTAACCACTCAGTCTCAAGCTTTTCACTTGGACCTGCATGCCACAAGCACATGGTTAAGGACAGCTTGATTTAGCTGCTTAGGCTAGGATTTACTTCCTTGGGCCCTCCTATCCACTAATGCTCAAAGCCTTGGATCCTTTTCACCCTTGCCTTTTGGTTTTAATGCTACTGGCTTTTTTCCTTTTCTTGATCCAATGATTCCTTGTAAATTTTTTTCACTGCTTTTTCTTGCTTCAAGAATCAAATTCATGATTTTTCAGATTAGCAATAATATTTCTCGTGTTCCTCATTCTTTCAAGAGCCAATAATTTTAATATTCATAAAGTTTAAGATAAAAAATATGCACTGTTCAAGCATTCATTCAGAAGACAAAAAGTATTGCCACCACATATAATTAATTATAATTTTTCTTATTAAGAACTCGAAAGATATAAATTATCTCTTTATTTTAAAAATCTACTATTTTATTCATGTTTGATGATGATGGGAAAAATAAATTATAACTTAATTGAAAATAAAGTCAAAATAGATATACTAATTACCACTACTCCTATATAACTTCTAAGGTAAATTCCTATAGTAAGAAATATCACAGAGTTAAAGCTAAAATTAGAACTCAACAACCTATATTTTGGCAAGTGGATGTTCCTCTAGTATGTGGGGTGCTTGGTCCTTCAAGAATTAATTTCTGACGCTTCAGTTTCCTCAAGTCACGCCCTTGCTCCTCTTGTTCCCTAAGCAATTTGCAAAGCATGCTATTTTGATTATTCTGTTCTTCCTTTAATTGGTCCATAGCTTCTTGCAACTTGGAAACAGATGCCTCAAGGTGCTCCCAGTATTCAAATTGAGGAATTTCTGGGAGAAATTCCTGTGCTCTCCTCTTGATGGGGTCATCCTGCAACTGTTGTTTTTCCATTGATATTTTAGTGATTGGCCGCTCAACTGAGATATACTCAGTTATTCCCATCCTTACTCCAGCATCTTTGCAGAGTATAGAAATTAAGCTTGGATAAGCCAATTTGGCATCTTTGGAGTTCTTGTTTGCTATTTTGTAAAGTTCACACGAAATTAGTTGATGAACTTCTACTTCTCTTCCCAACATGATGCAGTGAATCATCATAACTCTTTTAACAATGACTTCAGAACGGTTGCTAGTGGACAATATAGAACGCCCAATGAAGTCCAGCCAGCCTCTGGCGACTGGTTTGAGATCTTCTCTCTTGAGTTGAATTGGGATGCTAGTGGTGCTGGTGGTCCACCTGGCTCCAGGGATGCATATATCCTCTAGAATCTTGTTCAGGCCCTTGTTTGTTCTCATCATTCTCCTATTAAAGGAGTCTGGGTCATCTTTCAGCTAAGGCAGCTTAAAGATCTCCCCTGATTTTGTCAGGGTGGATGTGAAAAATCTTTCCTCTGACCAAGGTCCGATAGTCATAGAGGGCAGTTCCAGATATTCTTTGCCTGTCTGTTTGCCACAAATTAGCATAGAACTCCTGAACCATAGTCCTTCCTACTTTTGTTTCAGGATTAGCTAGGATTTCTCAGTTCCTGTTTCGAATTTGCTCTTGGATCTCCGGATATTCATCTTCTTTCAGATCGAACTTGACTTCTGGGATTACTGATCGTAGACCCATTATTTTGTAATAATGGTCTGAATGTTCTTTGGTTAAGAACTTCCCTTGATTCCAAAGTGGTTTTGGAATACTCTCTTTCTTACCTCTTGGAGTGGATTGTTTTCCTTTAGGAGCTGTTCATACCCTGACCGAGCTCCCCCAACTCGGAAGTTCATAGAAGGTCCGACCTCGTCCCAAGGCCCACGCCTGAGGTCGGACCTCGGACAAATAAGCTAAAGAAGGCCCATCAGAAGGAACGAAGCCCAAAACCTAAAGGCCGAAAAGGCCTAAAGAAAGGCGGTTCCACAAAGATAGGGATAAAACTCCCAAAAGATAAGATAAGATAAGAATATCTTATCCAGGGAAGATCACAGCCAACTACTATAAATACACTGGAGCACCCAGGTATAACTCATATTCTAATTCTACTCAATATCTGCTTGGACCCATGCTAACTTAAGCATCGGAGTGTCATTGCAGGTACAACCACCAACCACTCCACATATCAAGCTCGGGTCCCTGACCCCCACCTCGGGCCTCACCAAGACGTCCGAGCTACTCGTTTCAGGTAACCCCCGGAACATTGGCGCCGTTGCCGGGGACCCTGGAAGTCATCCCTCTACCATGGCGGACGATCCTCCAACAATAACCACGCTACATCAGAACAAGAGGAGGAAGTTGACACCGGAGAACGACCGGACAGCCCTCTATCACCGCGCACTCCAGGAGGAAACAAACAGAATCACCCAAAGACATCACTCCCAAACAAAAATCCACAAAATCCCGAAAAAGAAAAGAGCTCAGAAATTCTAGAAGCAGTTCGGGCACAGCAAAACCGGCTGAAACAACTCGAAGAGGACATAAAGAAGCAGAAAGAAACTGAACAAGATTTGAGAAGGGAGGCTCGCAAGCGCAGGGAATTAGAAGAAAAACGCCGGAAAATAGAGGCCAACCTGAAAGATCGGACGGACCGCGGTCCCACCCCCGAAGGCAACCATGATCCCTTCACGCAAGAGATCATGAAGGAGAAGGTACCGCGAAACTTTAAACCACCCGATATGGATCTCTACGACGGCACCACCGACCCAAGTCACCACCTCAGCAACTTCAGAAGCAGAATGTACCTAGTCGACGCCTCCGACGCGATTCGGTGCAAAGCCTTCCCCACCACTCTCACCAAATCAGCCATGAAGTGGTTCGACAACCTGCCACCTAGATCAATCACCAGCTTCGAAGACCTAACCAAAAAATTCCTAACAAGATTCTCCATTCAAAAGGACAAGGCAAAACATGCCCCCAGTCTACTCGGGATCAAACAAGGTAACCAAGAAACTCTCCGAGAGTACATGGAGCGATTCAACAAAGCCTGCCTGGACATACAACACTTGCCCACTGAAGCAGCCATCATGGGACTAGCAAACGGCCTAAAAGAGGGACCGTTTAGCCAATCCCTATCCAAACGATACCCGACCTCCCTATACGAGGTGCAGGAACGGGCAGAAAAATATATCAACATAGAGGAAACCTCCCAGCTAAAAGACTCTTCTAGGAAGGAATCAACCTACCCGTTCCGAGATCGAGATCGGGAACAGAAGAAGAAAGAAGAATCCAACTCGGACAAGCCACGGAAGTATCATAGCTACACTCCCCTCCGAGTTTCCCTGGTAGACGTCTACAGAGAAGTATGCCACACCGAAAAAATCCCACCGCCCCGACCTCTAAAACACAAGAGAGCAGGGAGAGATCGGTCCGAATACTGTGAATACCACAAGCTCTACGGTCATTCTACTAACGACTGCCACGACCTAAAAAATGTTATAGAAAAGCTAGCCAGAGAAGGAAAACTCGACAGATACATAGCAGAGAAGGGAGAAGAGACCAAAAAGAGAAGGAGGGGAGATAACGAAGATCGGGCTGAGCAAACCCCGCGAACCCCTGAAAGGCATGTTCACATGATAAATGGAGGTTTTGCAGGCGGAGGAACATCCAGATCCTCGCGAAAAAGACACCTCAAAGACGTCTATCATGTCCGAGAAGACAGCCCCCTGCCCGAATTACCTACTATCTCGTTTACCCGAGAAGATGCTCAAGGGGTAATACCCGGGCACGACGATCCAATGGTAATCACCATCATCCTAGCAAACGCCAACCTACATCGAACCCTGGTTGACCAGGGAAGCTCAGCAGATATCCTGTTCAAAACAGCCTTCGACAAACTCGGACTTGAAGAAAAAGAGCTAAAGGCCTATCCCACCGACTTATTTGGACTAGGGGACACCCCGATCCATCCCTTAGGATACATCTCGCTACATACTACCTTTGGAAGAGGCGAACAGTCTAGAACATTAAGCATCGACTACATTATAGTCGACGTCACTTCAGCATACAATGCCCTCATTGGGCGACCAACCCTAAACAGACTAGCAGCTATAGTCTCAACCCCACACCTCTGTATGAAGTTCCCTACCACAAAGGGAATCGCTACCCTAAAAGGCGACCAAAAACTAGCACGGCGATGCTACAACGAAAGCCTGAGCCTAAAAGGGAAAGAGGTCAATACAATAGAACTCGGACGAGTTCAAACCCGAGAAGACCTCCGGCCACAACCAGAGGGAGAAACCGAAAAAATCCAAATCGGGAACACACCTGAAAAATAACAAACGTAGGAGCGAACCTCGAAGCAGGCCTAAAAGAGGAACTCATAACCCTCTTAAAAGAGAATTCCGACCTCTTCGCCTGGAAAGCCTCCGACATGCCAGGCATAAGCCCCGACCTGATGTGCCATAAGCTATCAGTATACCCGGGGTCCAGACCTGTCCAACAAAGACGCCGGAAACTCGGGCCTGAGCGCGTGCAAGCAATAGAAGAACAAATACAAGCATTACTAGATGCAGGGTTCATTCGAGAAGTAAAATACCCCCTATGGCTCGCAAACGTGGTCCTGGTAAAAAAGCCCAACGGAAAATGGAGGATGTGCGTCGATTACACGGATCTCAACAAAGCCTGCCCCAAGGACCCATATCCACTACCAAACATCGACGCCTTAGTAGACGCAGCCTCAGGCTATAGATATCTCTCCTTCATGGACGCATACTCGGGATACAATCAAATCCCGATGTACGGACCCGACCAAGAAAAGACCTCGTTCATAACCCCAAGGGCAAACTACTGCTACGTAGTAATGCCCTTCGGGCTGAAGAACGCAGGGGCAACCTACCAGAGGCTAATGAACAAAGTGTTCTCAGAGCACATCGGACTACAACTAGAGGTGTACGTCGACGACATGCTGGTAAAGACACAAGAAGACGGAAACTTGCTGACCGACCTCACCAGTGTCTTCGGCACCCTCAGAAAACACAACATGAGACTCAACCCGACAAAGTGCACCTTCGCCGCAGAAGCCGGAAAATTCTTAGGCTTCATGTTGACTCAAAGGGGCATCGAAGCAAACCCGGACAAATGCCAAGCGATACTCAATATGAAAAGCCCGACCTGTGTCAAAGAAGTACAACAGCTGAATGGAAGGCTGGCCGCCCTATCAAGATTTTTGGCAGGATCAGCGATAAAATCACTACCTCTCTACTCACTCCTAAAGAAAGGGAAACCCTTCTCATGGACCCCGGAGTGCGAAAAAGCCTTTCAAGAATTCAAGGAATTCCTCGGGCAGCCACCAATCCTAACCCGACCTTTAAAAGGGGAAGAGCTCGTATTATACCTCTCGGTCGGACATCGGGCAGTCGCTTCAGCATTAATACGGGAAAATGACCAAGGACAACACCCCGTATACTTTGTGAGCAAGGCACTGCAAGGGGCCGAATTAAACTATCAGAAAATAGAAAAATTCGCCTACGCCCTAATATTCACAGCTCGGAGGCTTCGTCCCTACTTTCAAGCCCACACCATCAAAGTCCGGACAAACCAACCCATGAGACACATCCTGCAAAAAACAGACCTGGCAGGACGAATACTACAATGGGCGGTGGAACTGTCCGAGTTCGACCTCCACTATGAAGCCCGGACTGCCATAAAATCTCAGTACCTAGCCGACTTCATCGCAGAATATACTGAGACCCCTGGAACCCCACTCTCGTGGAATCTGTATGTCGACGGGTCCTCAAACAAAACAGGAAGCGGAGCCGGGGTTATACTCGAAAGCGACCAAGGAACGCGGATAGAACTATCCCTAAAATTCGAGTTCCAGGCCTCGAACAACCAAGCCGAATCCGAGGCCCTACTAGCAGGTCTAAAGCTAGCCGAAGAGGTCGGAGCCCAGAGAATCACGATCTTCAGCGACTCTCAGGTCGTCACATCTCAAGTAAATGGAAGCTACCAGGCCAAAGACCCAACTATGAAAAAATACCTGGATCAAACACAGGCACAATTACGCCACTTTTCAGAAATACAAATCCAGCACATACCTCGGGAACAAAACGCCCGGACAGAGGCCCTCTCAAAGCTCGCCAGCACCAAGCCCGGAGGCAACAACAGAAGTCTCCTCCAGGAAACTTTACAATCCCCCTCCGTGCTAAGAGAGGAAGAAACGCTGAATATATCCAACCAACAGCAAGGATGGATGACCCCCATACTCAGCTACCTGAAGTCGGGAACTCTTCCCGCCGAAAGAAAGGGAGCTAAAAGACTCACGAAAGATGCCCAAAATTATACACTAATTCACGGTGTATTATACAGAAGAGGATTCACAAATCCCCTCCTTCGGTGCGTCCCGACCTCAGAAACAAAGAACGTCCTCGAAGAAGTCCACGGAGGCATGTGTGGGAACCATCTCGGAGCTCGGGCATTATCTAAAAAGGTAGTCCGAGCCGGCTTCTACTGGCCGACCTTGCAGAAAGACGCAACGGAATTCGTGAAAATATGCCCCCCCTGCCAAAAACACGCCAATTTCCACAAGGCACCACCAGAAGACCTTATCAGCATCACCGCACCATGGCCCTTCGCAAAATGGGGACTTGACCTACTTGGCCCGTTCCCACAAGGACCGGGGCAAGTCAAATACCTCATAGTAGGGGTCGACTACTTTACAAAGTGGATCGAAGCCGAGCCCTTAGCCACCATTACGGCTCAGAAAAGCCGCAAATTCCTATACAAAAACATTGTCACAAGGTTCGGAGTCCCCTACTCCATCACAACAGACAATGGAACACAGTTCACGGACACAAGTTTTCAGAACTTGGTGGCCGAACTAAAAATCAAACAGCAATTCACATCAGTCGAACACCCACAAGCCAATGGACAAGCAGAAGCTGCAAATAAAGTCATCTTGGCCGGGTTAAAACGAAGACTCCAAGAGGCCAAAGGGGCGTGGGCCGAGGAACTCCCCAGGTACTATGGGCATATCGGACAACCCCACACTCTACAACGGGAGAATCCCCATTCCGACTAGCTTACGGGATGGAGACAATGATTCCTATCGAAATAGATGAAGGGTCGCCCAGAGTCATCTTCTACAACGAAGGAGGCAACCCACAGGCACAAAGGGAAGAACTCGACCTCCTCCCCGAGGTCCGAGAAAGAGCCCGAATCCGAGAAGAAGCCTTAAAACGGCGAACGGCCCTCAGATACAATCAAAAGGTAATAAAGCGAAGTTTCTCCATTCACGACCTGATTCTAATCCGAAATGACATCGGAACACAAAAGTCGGGAGAAGGAAAGCTAGCCGCAAATTGGAAAGGGCCCTACAAGGTAACAGAAGTCTTAGGGACAGGCTACTACAAAATATCCGACCTAGAAGGCAATGAGCTGCCCAGGGCCTGGCACGCCTGTAATCTAAGACGGTACTACAGCTAGAAAAACTTAACCCGAGGTGTACTCTTTTTCCCTACGAGGGTTTTTTAATGAGACACCCGGTTAAAGTAGGATACCCGACCTAGTCAAAGGGTAAACACTTTGTAAATATTCTTTCTTTTTTTTTTACTAATCAAATTTCTCTATTTTCTCTCCCTCATGATGAAGCAAATCCTAAGAAAAGTACCCCACCAAGGCGCATTAATTTATGCTTGGCAAAACGCGAAAAATCATTTGCCAAAAGGCCACACAAGGTCGGCAAAGATAAAGCGACGAGGTTCAAATTAATGTGAGAAGTTATAAAGTAACTCTGAAATGGCTCGAAGAGCCAAATAAAAAGAGGTTACAAAAATAACTTAAAAAGGCCGACCAAATGACGAAGTCGGACCCAACCAAGGGAAAGTTATAAAGTAACTCTGAAATGGCTCGAAAAGCCAAATAAAAAGAGATTACAGAAATAACTCAAAAGGGCCGACCGACGACAAAGTCGGACCTAACAAAAAGGAGGTACTCGAGCACCCGATGTCCGAGAAAAAGCTCGGACCCAAGAAAGAAGCCTTAAAACGACGAGAACCAAGATTTCGAAAAACGCTTACTAAAAAGTTGCTTTACAAAAGCAACTAAAAAGTACAAGCGAAAGAACGAAATCAAAGGAAGCCTCGACAACGCTTACTAAAAAGTTGCTTTACAAAAGCAACTAAAAAGTACAAGCGAAAAGAACGAAATCAAAGGAAGTTTCAAAATGCTAGCTAAAAAGTTGTTATCCGAAAACAACTAAAAAGCACAAAAGCGGAAACAAAAAGTCAAAACGCTAGCTAAAAAGTTGTTATCCGAAAACAACTGAAAAGCACAAAAGCGGAAACAAAAAGTCAAAACGCTAGCTAAAAAGTTGTTATCCGAAAACAACTAAAAAGCACAAAAGCGGAAACAAAAGGTCAAAACGCGAACAAAAACACCGCATAATAAGCTAAAAAAGTTACTAAAAAGTAGCTAAAAGCAAAAGGTGTTCAAAGCGTTCAACAGAAACCATCCAAAAGACAAAAGAGCCCACAGGCCGGGCACAAAACCAGAATAAAAAGATTACAGAGGATCAAAGTCCTTCCCGGACTCCACATCAACAGAAGGCTGCGGAGCAAACATAGAAATCGGGACAGCATCGACGGCAACGTCCTCTCGATTCGAAACCCCCACACCAGATCCATCCCCGACCAAAGGAGAAGTCGGGTTCTGAACAGGAACCCCGGGGTCGGACGTCGGAACTTCATCCTCGGCAGGAGCAGGAACAATCTTTCCCTCCACGACAACATTATCCGTACTAAATAAGCTCAGATCCAGGTCGGGAGCAAGAACCCGGACCTGAGCCTTCAAGTTCTCAAACATCGCATCCATACCCTTCGCCACGTGACCCTCCAGCTCGTAAAAATCATCCCGAGCAGATTGCAACTTCTCCTTCGTCTCCACAAGCTCAGCATATAGCTTGGTATAATTCTCTGTAGCCACCTTCGCCATCTCCTCAGATGTCTTCGCTGCCGCCACAGCCGCGGTAGCTTTAGTTTTCTCTTTCTCCAAGGAGGCCTCCAGCTCAGTAATCCTGGCAGCCTTCAGTTGACTAATCTTATCGAGCTCGGACTGAGCCTTCTCAAGTCGGGAGCTGGTCGCCCCAAGAGGGGATTTCTTGAACTCCCGGGCAATAGCGGCATGAAGACTAGCCATCCGGACACAGCTCCGCGCCATATACTGAAAATGATGCTCCATAGAAACATCATCAGTGGAAATAAAGGTCTGAGGGAGAATATGCTGCTCAATCCAACCAAGAGCGTCAAAGTCCTTATCATTGAAACCGGCAAGCTCTTGAGAGGTCTTCTGCTTCTTGGGAGGAGGACCCGAGAACGGAGGAGGAGAAGAGGTAGCAGGCCCAGAGGTCGGAGGATCCTGACTTAAAGCTCGGAACTGGGGAGTCGGAATAGTCTTCGACCGAGTCTGAACACCTATAGTAGTCTTCTGCGGAGAAGATCGGGCAGAAGCATCCCCGGCCTCGAGATTTCGAGCAGCCACCGACTTCTTCGTCCGACGAAGAAACTTCATAGAATCTGCCTGAGAAGACATCTCTGCAGAAATAAAAAGGAAAAAGATCACCACAACAGAAATTCCACCAAAACAAAACCCAAATACTAAGAAGGATAAATCTCAAAGAGGTCGGGAACTACCTAACTCGGAACGGAGAAGGCTTGGATCTCCCAACATTTTCTTCGTGTCCAAGTGAGGTGCCCGACCCATAAACTGCTCACCACACCCACAAAGGCCTGCTCCACCTCATCTAAACTCTCAAAGGTATACTTAACAGACACTATATTCTCCTGCCAACAAAGAGGAAAAGAAGGCTCCCCACTCTCATCTAGAAAGAAAGGTCGGACGTCTCCAACAGCCCGGACCTTGAAATAAAAGTTCTTAAAATCGTGAAAAGACTCATCATACAGGGTACAGAACTTCCTCCCCTGGTTAGCCCTAAAAAGAGACCCAAGACACCTTCCTCCGCCCGACCCCGGCTTCGTCAACACAAACAAATAGGAAAAAGAGAAATAGAGGGAGAAACACCCAAAACTGACACAAAAGTTGGAACAGCTTTAAAAACGCCCAGGAATTTGGATGGAGCTGCGTAGGGGCAAGGTTACAAGACCACAACACCTCGGACTCCAGGTCGGTAAAAGGAAGTCGGACACTCAGCTTAGAAAAAAGCAATCATAAGCGTAAAAGAAAAGCTTCTCGGAACTGTCTAAAGGCGGGAAGCACACTCTCTCCTCGGAATCCGGGGCTACTAACTCATAATCCCTCTCAGACTCTCTATCTTCACATATGCTACATTGCCTACGAAACCTAGCTAAATATTCAGAATCTACCACAGAAGGGACTCTTAAAGGAACAGGATCTACCCAACCAAGACCACTCGGAATCTTGGTCGACATCGCTTGCAGAACCTTTCGAGACATAAAAATCTTGCCTACAAAGAAGAATACAACAGCAAAAGCAAAAATCACATAAAGGCAGACAGCAAAAACCCATTCAGCAAGGCGAGAAAACCAAGTTCTTTTAGAAGAAAAAACAGAAACCCGAAAACAAAATACCAAGAGAAAAGAGCCCCCCCCACATACAAACAACCAAAGCAATGGCGGCGCCTCTTTTCGGGGCAAACCCAGGCATAGAAGAAAAAGAAACAGAAGCATATGTGCGCAAAGAAAATGAAGACGAGAACAAACCTGGAAGAAAGGAAGAAGACGACGAGCTCCGATGCAAGGAGAACGAAAACGGCGGCGCAGAAGAAACCCCGGAAAAACGCACAGAAAGAATCGGAGAAAAAGAACAAAAAAGGAGCGGCGCTCGAAAGAGAGGTGGCGAAAACTCAGAAAATGGAAAGGGAACAGAATAAACGAAGAAAATGAGGAAATGGGCAAATAAATAATGCCTTCACAGAGCCCAAACGGAAATCGAGGAGAAACGGTAAAAAGCAATAAATGCTGAAAACGGCCATTTTTTGAAATTTTGAACTATGCCCGAGCTCGACCTCTCAAAGGACGAACTCGGGCAGGGGCACTGTTCATACCCTGACCGAGCTCCCCCAACTCGGAAGTTCATAGAAGGTCCGACCTCGTCCCAAGGCCCACGCCTGAGGTCGGACCTCGGACAAATAAGCTAAAGAAGGCCCATCAGAAGGAACGAAGCCCAAAACCTAAAGGCCGAAAAGGCCTAAAGAAAGGCGGTTCCACAAAGATAGG
Source organism: Arachis hypogaea (assembly GCF_003086295.3). Lineage (NCBI taxonomy): Eukaryota > Viridiplantae > Streptophyta > Magnoliopsida > Fabales > Fabaceae > Arachis > Arachis hypogaea. The sequence continues at coordinate 59,407,398 of NC_092042.1, read as the reverse complement.
GATAAAACTCCCAAAAGATAAGATAAGATAAGAATATCTTATCCAGGGAAGATCACAGCCAACTACTATAAATACACTGGAGCACCCAGGTATAACTCATATTCTAATTCTACTCAATATCTGCTTGGACCCATGCTAACTTAAGCATCGGAGTGTCATTGCAGGTACAACCACCAACCACTCCACATATCAAGCTCGGGTCCCTGACCCCCACCTCGGGCCTCACCAAGACGTCCGAGCTACTCGTTTCAGGTAA